>NC_092046.1:102365890-102665890 GCF_003086295.3 Arachis hypogaea | reverse complement strand
TCAATAGCATTGGATCGGGAATGTGGCCATTTCACTATTTTACATTGATCCACAGCAGATAGTGACTCCCCACTTCGAACGCGGGTCTCCGGCAATGGCAGATTTCTGTCTTCGATCGGAGTTTGATTGCGCTGACATCCGTTACGGTCGTCATTCAGTTCAAAGAATCTCCGCTCCAGAACCGTACGTGAGTTTAATTCAAAGATGGCCTCAATCATGCTCAATGCAATTCAAAACATCAATCATTGGAAATAAAAAATCAAGCAAAATCAAGATTACAATCATAGAAGAGATATAGCATACAATGAACAAATTAGTGGTTAAAAGATGTAACCACTCATTCAAGCTCAAAAACTCACAAGGTATTTGTTCTTTCACTCTCCTATGTTCCATAAAATCATTCAAGCAAGTGTAAAAATATTTTTTCAAATCAATTCAATAGAATGCCCTAAAAACAAAATTATTGGAAATCTTTGTTGTTTTTCACCAAAATTATTTCCTATATGTATGTATGATGTGATGGATGCAATTTCATCAAAAGTTTTCCTAATTCTATTCCTAATTTTCAACATCGCAAAAACTAACATGAACAATTAGGACAAAATTGAACTAGGCACTATACTATTCACATCATCCAATCACAACTTCTATCTATAAATATATTCTAAGAAAAAGATGCAAAAATGCAACATGCAATAACTATGGATGAACTAAGATGTATATACATACTAGAAGAAAGTGCAATGCAATAATCAAAAACACTCCAAATATATATAAGAAACCTAATAAAAGAAACAAAAATAAAGTGCAAAGTGTTCGGAAAGGAAAGTTTACGCCCCAATAATGACGAATCCTCCCCCACACTTAAGCGTTGCATGGTTGACGTTAGGATTTTTGCCAGTAAAGAAGTTCATAAAAACAGTCGCGTTGTAGATATAGTCTCTAAACCAACAGAAATCCCTTCGTACAAACATTTTGGTTGTCACAAGTAACAAACCCCTTTTAAATTGATAACCCAGTATTTAAACCTCGGGTCGTCTTCTCAAGGAATTGCAGGCAGGTATGTTCTTATTATTGGTTATGGGTCTTGTAAATTAGGGGTTTTAGAAAGTAAGGAAGCAGTATGTTGCATAAGAAGAATAAGATAAATAAATAACTATAAAATAAACTCTTGGCAAAGTATAAGAACTGGAAGTCCTATCCTTATCAATTGTGATGAGAATTAGATTTTAATCCCACTTGGTCAGCCTTTACTAAACAAAGGAAAGTTAAGTGGGCTGATTGGCTTGATTCTCAAGTCCTAGTCAACTCCTGTGGAGAGACTAGCTTTAGAGCAATCCTAGTTCAATCAGAATCTGCCAATTTCAACCACTGTTTTATTTGACAGCTCAAGCGTCACCAATTACCTTAACCAAAGCCAAGAATGTAGAAAGCTAAATTAAAATCATAAATATCTGGAATACCTCAAATTAAATACATTCAAAGTAGTAAAATCTAACATGGAAAAGTTCATAAGCCAATTGGAAAAATAAATAAAAATAAAGAACCTGGGATTGAGAGTCACTCCTAAAACTAAGAGAAGTCCTAAATCCTAATCCTAAGAGAGAGGAGAGAACCTCTCTCTCTAAAAACTACATCTACTCCTAAAATTGTGAATGTGAGAGCCTCTCCTATGAATGGATGCATTCCCCCACTTTATAGCTTCTAATCTGTGTTTTCTAGGCCGCAAACTGGGTCAGAAACAGTCCAGAATTCGCTGGTTGCAAATTCAAACACGTTGATTTTCGTCACTGCGCGCGGCCGCGTGGATCACGCGGTCGCGTCGCCTAGTGTCAGGGGAACTATAGCATATTATATATCAAATCGAAGCCCTGGACGTTAGCTTTCCAACGCAACTGCAACCGCGTCGTTTGGACCTCTGTAGCTAAAGTTATAGTTGTTTGAGTGCGAAGAGGTCAGGCTGGACAGCTTAGCAATTTCTCAAACTTCTTGTATTCCTTCTACTTTTGCATGCTTCTTTTCCATCCTCCAAGCCATTCCTACCCTATAATCTCTGAAAGCACTTAACACATATATCAAGGCATCTAATGGTAATAAGAGAAGATTAATAATAAGCAATTATAAGATGAAAGAAGCATGTTTTCAATCATAGCACAAAATCAGGAAGGAAATATAAAACCATGCAAATATTATGAATAAGTGGGTAAAGAGTTGATAAAATCCACTCAATTGAGCACAAGATAAACCATAAAATAGGGTTTTATCAACCTCCCCACACTTAAACACTAGCATGTCCTCATGCTAAACTCAAGAGAAGCTATAAAGATGAAGAGGAATGGTAGAACGCATGAAATGCAACCTATCTGTATGAATGCAACTATATACAGAATGTTTCTACCTACTTTGTTAAAAGTAAACAAATCTTTTAAGAACATACATGAACTCCATTTCACTAATTCAAATCATAAAAATGAAGTACAAATAGACTTGCAGAAGAAAATAGCTCATGAAAGCCAGGAACAAAGAATCGAGCATCGAACCCTCACTGGTAGTGTATACACTCTAATCACTCAAGTGTTTAAGGTTCGATTCTCTCAATTCTCTACTAACCTTGCTTTTTAAGGCTTGCTCTTCATCTAACAATCAACATAAATTTAATGCACAAATACACAAATCAAGAGGTCTTTTAAGGGTTGTAATGGGGTTAGGGTCAAGGTAGGATTGTATTTGGTCAAGTGGACTAAAATCTGAATCCTTAATTAACTTAAACTTTTCACCTAACTTTAGACAATTGATGCCAAGGCATCTTAGGCTAGTTTCACTAGCCTTTTTCTTTTATTTTTAGTTGTTTTATGCATTTTCTTGAGCCTTAAGTAATCATTTTGGGCCAAATAGTCATGCTTGTCTTAAATCATTCAACATGAAGATTTTGATGCAAATTCCATGAGTTTTTAGTTATATTCTTGAATGCTATGAATGGAAGATTTCTCATGAAATTTTGCAAGACTTTGATGCATTTGTTTGGATGATTTCAGGGAAGAAGAGGCTAACCAAGGAAGCAACAAAATCAATAAAGGAAGCTTGAATATCACATGTGGAGTTTAAGTTCCAGTTTAAGCCTAAACTGGAGCTTAAACGCCAGAATCATGAAGGCTAAGAAATGCTGGAATTGAAGTTTAACCTCCAGTTTGACCTCAAACTGGAGGTTAAACGCCAGAATGAAAAGTCTCACCAAAGAAGCATTCCACGTTTAACCTCCAGTTTGACCTCAAACTGGAGGTTAAACGCCAGAATGACAATGCCACTCAGGAAGGAGTTCCACGTTTAACCTCCAGTTTGACCTCAAACTGGAGGTTAAACGTGTTCGACACCTCCAGGGCTACCATTCTAAAGCTTCCACGTTTAACCTCCAGTTTGACCTCAAACTGGAGCTTAAACGTGTTCGACCTCCAGGGCTACCTTTTCCATTTCCACGTTTAAGCTTCAGTTTAACCTTAAACTGAAGCTTAAACGTGTTATATGGAACAGCTTGACCATGCCTTCTTCAAACATAAATAACTTGAGCTACAAAACTCCAAATGAGGTGATTCAAAATGCATTGGAAAGAAGACATCTAGAGCTTTCCAAGCATATATGGCATGCATGGTGGATACTAAAAATTGAGGGAGAAAACAGCCCCGTAATGTGCATAGAAGAGCATAGTACCAACATGCAATCAGGCCAGCTGACCTCTTCACCTTCCATGGAGTATAACTCGAGTTGTAGAGATCCAATTGAGGTGCTTCCAGTTGCGTTAGAAAGCTGACATCCATAGCTTTCCAACGAGGTATAATAGTCTATATTTGGCATCAAATTGGCAAGATTGACAAGAGAACAAAGTGACGACTCAAGAAAGGGGGTGCAACATTTGAGTGTAGTTTAATGGATCATTATCCTTTTTGGATCAATTATGTCACTCAGCCCTTCAAGCAAGCAAGGCCCATCAACAACACCAAATCAAGGCCACAAGAATCATCTAGAATAGTTTATTTTCATTTGATTGTAATTTGCTTTGAATTTCATTTTCATTTTGTAATTTAGGGAGCCTATTTAAAGGCCTTAGTTTCTGCATTTGAAAGGGGGGGATTGAAGGGGAATCCAACCCCTGAGAGGGGACCCTTTTTACTTTTACTTCACTTTTAGCTAGTTTTCATTTTCTTTGTAATTGAATTCAGAGCTATGACTCACTAAACCCCCTTTCATTGGGTTAGGGAGCTCTATTGTAATTCAATGAATCAATAATAGTTTATCTTCTTCTTCAATCTTTTCTCTTGAATTTTGTTAGAAAGCTTCTCGATCTAATTCCATTGAGTAGTTGTCTTGGGAAAGAAACTACCCATACTTGGAATCCTTCGGAGCCTTGGGAAAGGAATGGAGGATTCATGCTAGAGAAGCTTTCTCACAGTGAATTGGATTGGGGTTTGGATGGATATTGTGACATGTAATCCTACCAAATTGTGGTTCATGAAATTGTGTGGTATAATCAGTGATCAAGCATCATCTCTTCTTATGAACATTTAAACCAAGGGATTGGGAATTTGTTTGTTTTTAGAGAGAATTGGTGAGCCAAGGGATTGGGATCCAATCATATAAGATTGCCAAGCAAAATTCAATGAACGCATTGGTTGAGGAAGAGATAAACATGTTTTGATTCGGAGATCTCAATATCTCCTATAACCCAATGAATTCCCCATTTCTGATTTCCATCTTCTCTTTACATTCTGCAACTCAATTCATGCAATCAACTCCCATTCCCTTTTAATTTCAGCAATTTAGTTTCTGCTCTTTAATTCATGCAATTTAAGATTCCGCCATTTAATTTTCTTGTCATTTACTTTTCCCGCCAATTTTACATTCCGCAATTCTCATCTCAAATCTTGATTCCGCTCAACTAGAACACACTTCTAATCCGAATTGCTCAATCAACCAATCCTTGTGGGATTCGACCTCACTCTATTGTGAGTTTTTACTTGACGATAACCGGTGCACTTGCCGGAAGGAATTTTGCCGATCGTGCAATTTCCTAAATCATAGCATAACTAGTTTATGCGCATCAAGTTTATGGCGCCGTTGCCGGGGATTGGTTTTCGATTGACAATTCTCAAATTGGAAGCTAACTAGATTGAGCAATTTTCTCTTGCTTTGTTAATTCTGTTCAAGATACTTGTTGAATTTTAATTTCTGCACTTGGTTACATGCTTTCCTTCTTTATGCCTTTAAATTCATGCAACTAACTCACTGACTCACTAACTGTTTGAATTAATTCCTCAATTGAGCTAACCATACTCTTCCATTAACCAAGAGTATTTCACTTGTTTGTGTTTGAGCTGTGTTCTTGTATGACAGGTAGGAGAGGAGAGACATCAACTCCTCCATATACCGAGCCAGAGAGGACCCTTCATAGACTTAGAAGGGAAGCAAGAGGGAAGAGAGTAGTGGGAGAAGAGGAATCTGAAGGAGAATCTGAGGACAATTTTGAGGAAGCTTTAGATCTCAACATGGATAGAGAAGTCCACAACCATGAGAGAGCTGATGGAAACGATGCCATCCCAGAGAGGAGGGTTCTTAGTTCATACATAAACCCAACCTCTGGGAATTGTGGTAGTAGCATCCAGAAACCACCCATTCAGGCCAACAATTTTGAGCTCAAGCCACAGCTAATATCACTTGTGGAAAATCATTGTTCCTTTGGAGGAAGTGCTAATGAAGACCCAAACCAACATCTCACAAAATTCCTGAGAATTTGTGACACTGTGAAGTCCAATGGAGTCCAGGAAGATGCCTATAAACTGCTTTTGTTCCCATTTTCACTTAGGGACAAAGCAGCTAAGTGGCTGGAATCATTCCCAAGGGGGAGTCTAACAACATGGGATGAGGTGGAAAGCAAGTTTCTGGCACGTTTCTACCCTCCACAAAAAGTCAATAGGCTTCGATCTGAGGTTCAGACTTTTAGACAACAAGATGGTGAAACTCTCTACGAGGCATGGGAGAGATTCAAGGACTTGACAAGGAAATGCCCACCAAACATGTTCCATGATTGGGTGCAACTGCACATCTTCTATGATGGGCTCTCTTATGAATCAAGGAAGGCTGTAGACCATTCATCAGGAGGTTCATTGAATAGGAAAAAGACTGTGGAAGAAGCCATTGAAGTGATCGAGACAGTGGCTGAGAATGAGTACTACTATGCATCAGAAAGGCACAACACTAAGGGAGTCATGGAGCTGAACCATGTTGATACAATTCTAGCCCAAAACAAGGTGTTTGCCAAGCAACTAGCAGAGCTTACCAGGCAAATAGAAGCAAAGCAAGTGGCTGCAATACACACACAAGATCAAGAGGAAGTAGGCATTGAAGGAGGTGATTAGGATGAGGCCAACTATGTGGGAAACCAACAAAGGCAATCATATGATCCACATTCCAACACTTACAACCCAGGCTGGAGAAACCACCCAAACTTTGGGTGGGGAAACCAACAAACCCAACCACAAAACCACAAACCTTACAACCACAATCAACATAACAATTCCACATACCAAAACTCCAACCAAAGATCATACCAAGCCACACAAAACACTTACCCCCAACCATCATATCATGGCCAAAATAATCAACATACCCAACCTAATCCGAACCAACAATTTCACGATCAATTAAACAGGATAGAAGGAATGCTTGCAACTATGGGCAGAGATGTGGCCGATTTGAAAGGCTTTAAGGAAGAATTGATATCCAACTTACAAAATCAAGGTGCTGCCATTCAAAAGCTAGAAGCACAAATTGGATATCTATCAAAGCAAATCCCTACCCACAATTCTTCTAGTGATACCATGGCAAACCCAAGGGAGGAATCAGAAGAACAAGAAATGGAGAAAGTCAATCAAGGGAGATCACACTCCAATGAAACAGAGAGTTGCAAAGAGGAAGGGTTCATTGAACCACAAATTCAGGAAGCTTTTGATGAACAGGATACTCCAACTGTCCAACAACAACCAAGTTCTGAGATCAAGGATGTGAAGGCAGTAGAAACAAGCACCAAAATGAGGATTGTGACCGAGAAACAAAGGATCATATCCATGAAGAAGAGAAGGTCGAAGAACAATCCAACTCCTGAGCCAACAAGCAAGTTCACTCAAGCCAATCACAAGGGAAAGCTTGCTGGAAAGAAGCATTCACAACAAGGGGCACTAACTAGCTCCTTTATCCACTTGAAGTCATTCCTCTTAACAAACTGGAGGAAGAGGAAGAAAGTCAGGAACAGCATGTCAAGCTAATGACGTTAAAGAAGCGCTTGTTGGGAGGCAACCCAACCAAAGGTAGTTTTTCTTTTCTAGTTATTTCAATAAAAGAGTTAAGTAGATTTATCTGTATTGCAAGGAGCTAAGTTTGGTGTTGCACACCAAAACAATTCAAGGGTGAATGTGAGATTCTAAGTTTGGTGTTCCACCAAAAACTTCATTAAAAGCACATTTCTACCTCAGCATGACTAGTCACTAGCTCCAACCAATCAGGGAAACTACTTAAACAATAGTTTAATTTCTAGTTCATAGTTTCTTTTTCTAGTTCATAGTTATTTTCTTAATAAAAGCACATGAGGTTTTCTGCATATGATCCAAATTGCTGCATATGGCAAGGAACTAAGTTTGGTGTTCACACACCAATCTAAGTTCAGAGGCCTACAAACATCCATGCATACTAACCAATTCTCAAAGTGCTTGGGGAACAAGCAACTTCTAATAGCTTTGCAGGAAGACAATCAATCTCATGGAAGGAATATACATCATCATCAAAGAGAACACCAAGGCTAGGAAGGATGATGAACAACAAAGAAGATGATAAAAGGTTGTATTGTCACTTAATTGCTTGTACTTTGAATTGCTGACATTGGAAGTTTGCATGCACCCCTGCTTTAAGTTTGAGTCATTGCAGTTTTTGTTTGTCTGTTTGTTTAATTTCCAAATAAGTGATAGTCTAAGTGTTTGGATAAACTTCACTTGCTTAAATGTATGCTTGCCATGCTTGTTCTGTTTCAAAAAAAATAAAAGAAAAGTTTGAACAAAAGTAACTCAATTCCATTTAGTAAGAAATCAAATAAGATTAAGTGGTGGTATGCATGTTTGATTGAATAGTCAGCTCACTAAGAAATAAAGTTAGAATTGTCACTTTTAGTGGAAATTAGGATGCTGTCTATGGATCTTGATGAATAAATGTCTTTGGCCATGAAAAAGAAAGAAGAAGAAGAAGAAAAAGCCACTGAAAAAGGGCAACCAAAAAGCAAAAAAATTGAGAAATTAAGCTAGGCACCAATGGTTTGAACTTCTGAGACAAATGCCTGTGGTGTTTATGTATTAAGGATATGCTTGGATGAATAGGTTCTGAGGAGTGTTTCAACACTTGGTAACTTGAGTTAACTAACCCGGGATTATCAACCAAAAGTCCATTATCAAGAGCAACCTAAATACAAAACATTTAGTCACACAAAGAGGTGCTGGGCACCAATGTCTCAAGAAGAAATGTGAACTAAAATGCCTGTAGTGGATATGTGTAGTGCACTGATAAGAAAAAGAAAATGCCAAAGGCTTGTGCAACACATGACACTGAGCAACAAGGAGCAAATAAGCTCAAAGGAAAAGAAAAACAAAGAAAAGAAACTTGCCAAGGATATGTGAATAACAAGAGGCCATAGCAGTGTTTTAGTGGGAACATAAAAAGTGACATTCTTACCTAAGAAACAATAAAGTGATGCTGCAACAACTTTCTGCATGAACACCCCATTAATCAATGTCAATTACTTACTAATATGGCTAATGAATTTACTTTCTGTTTCATTCTTTCTTCTCAATAATTCAGAACTTGCTTGGGGACAAGCAAGGATTAAGTTTGGTGTTGTGATGCCAAGGCATCTTAGGCTAGTTTCACTAGCCTTTTTCTTTTATTTTTAGTTGTTTTATGCATTTTCTTGAGCCTTAAGTAATCATTTTGGGCCAAATAGTCATGCTTGTCTTAAATCATTCAACATGAAGATTTTGATGCAAATTCCATGAGTTTTTAGTTATATTCTTGAATGCTATGAATGGAAGATTTCTCATGAAATTTTGCAAGACTTTGATGCATTTGTTTGGATGATTTCAGGGAAGAAGAGGCTAACCAAGGAAGCAACAAAATCAATAAAGGAAGCTTGAATATCACATGTGGAGTTTAAGTTCCAGTTTAAGCCTAAACTGGAGCTTAAACGCCAGAATCATGAAGGCTAAGAAATGCTGGAATTGAAGTTTAACCTCCAGTTTGACCTCAAACTGGAGGTTAAACGCCAGAATGAAAAGTCTCACCAAAGAAGCATTCCACGTTTAACCTCCAGTTTGACCTCAAACTGGAGGTTAAACGCCAGAATGACAATGCCACTCAGGAAGGAGTTCCACGTTTAACCTCCAGTTTGACCTCAAACTGGAGGTTAAACGTGTTCGACACCTCCAGGGCTACCATTCTAAAGCTTCCACGTTTAACCTCCAGTTTGACCTCAAACTGGAGCTTAAACGTGTTCGACCTCCAGGGCTACCTTTTCCATTTCCACGTTTAAGCTTCAGTTTAACCTTAAACTGAAGCTTAAACGTGTTATATGGAACAGCTTGACCATGCCTTCTTCAAACATAAATAACTTGAGCTACAAAACTCGAAATGAGGTGATTCAAAATGCATTGGAAAGAAGACATCTAGAGCTTTCCAAGCATATATGGCATGCATGGTGGATACTAAAAATTGAGGGAGAAAACAGCCCCGTAATGTGCATAGAAGAGCATAGTACCAACATGCAATCAGGCCAGCTGACCTCTTCACCTTCCATGGAGTATAACTCGAGTTGTAGAGATCCAATTGAGGTGCTTCCAGTTGCGTTAGAAAGCTGACATCCATAGCTTTCCAACGAGGTATAATAGTCTATATTTGGCATCAAATTGGCAAGATTGACAAGAGAACAAAGTGACGACTCAAGAAAGGGGGTGCAACATTTGAGTGTAGTTTAATGGATCATTATCCTTTTTGGATCAATTATGTCACTCAGCCCTTCAAGCAAGCAAGGCCCATCAACAACACCAAATCAAGGCCACAAGAATCATCTAGAATAGTTTATTTTCATTTGATTGTAATTTGCTTTGAATTTCATTTTCATTTTGTAATTTAGGGAGCCTATTTAAAGGCCTTAGTTTCTGCATTTGAAAGGGGGGGATTGAAGGGGAATCCAGCCCCTGAGAGGGGACCCTTTTTACTTTTACTTCACTTTTAGCTAGTTTTCATTTTCTTTGTAATTGAATTCAGAGCTATGACTCACTAAACCCCCTTTCATTGGGTTAGGGAGCTCTATTGTAATTCAATGAATCAATAATAGTTTATCTTCTTCTTCAATCTTTTCTCTTGAATTTTGTTAGAAAGCTTCTCGATCTAATTCCATTGAGTAGTTGTCTTGGGAAAGAAACTACCCATACTTGGAATCCTTCGGAGCCTTGGGAAAGGAATGGAGGATTCATGCTAGAGAAGCTTTCTCACAGTGAATTGGATTGGGGTTTGGATGGATATTGTGACATGTAATCCTACCAAATTGTGGTTCATGAAATTGTGTGGTATAATCAGTGATCAAGCATCATCTCTTCTTATGAACATTTAAACCAAGGGATTGGGAATTTGTTTGTTTTTAGAGAGAATTGGTGAGCCAAGGGATTGGGATCCAATCATATAAGATTGCCAAGCAAAATTCAATGAACGCATTGGTTGAGGAAGAGATAAACATGTTTTGATTCGGAGATCTCAATATCTCCTATAACCCAATGAATTCCCCATTTCTGATTTCCATCTTCTCTTTACATTCTGCAACTCAATTCATGCAATCAACTCCCATTCCCTTTTAATTTCAGCAATTTAGTTTCTGCTCTTTAATTCATGCAATTTAAGATTCCGCCATTTAATTTTCTTGTCATTTACTTTTCCCGCCAATTTTACATTCCGCAATTCTCATCTCAAATCTTGATTCCGCTCAACTAGAACACACTTCTAATCCGAATTGCTCAATCAACCAATCCTTGTGGGATTCGACCTCACTCTATTGTGAGTTTTTACTTGACGATAACCGGTGCACTTGCCGGAAGGAATTTTGCCGATCGTGCAATTTCCTAAATCATAGCATAACTAGTTTATGCGCATCAAGTTTATGGCGCCGTTGCCGGGGATTGGTTTTCGATTGACAATTCTCAAATTGGAAGCTAACTAGATTGAGCAATTTTCTCTTGCTTTGTTAATTCTGTTCAAGATACTTGTTGAATTTTAATTTCTGCACTTGGTTACATGCTTTCCTTCTTTATGCCTTTAAATTCATGCAACTAACTCACTGACTCACTAACTGTTTGAATTAATTCCTCAATTGAGCTAACCATACTCTTCCATTAACCAAGAGTATTTCACTTGTTTGTGTTTGAGCTGTGTTCTTGTATGACAGGTAGGAGAGGAGAGACATCAACTCCTCCATATACCGAGCCAGAGAGGACCCTTCATAGACTTAGAAGGGAAGCAAGAGGGAAGAGAGTAGTGGGAGAAGAGGAATCTGAAGGAGAATCTGAGGACAATTTTGAGGAAGCTTTAGATCTCAACATGGATAGAGAAGTCCACAACCATGAGAGAGCTGATGGAAACGATGCCATCCCAGAGAGGAGGGTTCTTAGTTCATACATAAACCCAACCTCTGGGAATTGTGGTAGTAGCATCCAGAAACCACCCATTCAGGCCAACAATTTTGAGCTCAAGCCACAGCTAATATCACTTGTGGAAAATCATTGTTCCTTTGGAGGAAGTGCTAATGAAGACCCAAACCAACATCTCACAAAATTCCTGAGAATTTGTGACACTGTGAAGTCCAATGGAGTCCAGGAAGATGCCTATAAACTGCTTTTGTTCCCATTTTCACTTAGGGACAAAGCAGCTAAGTGGCTGGAATCATTCCCAAGGGGGAGTCTAACAACATGGGATGAGGTGGAAAGCAAGTTTCTGGCACGTTTCTACCCTCCACAAAAAGTCAATAGGCTTCGATCTGAGGTTCAGACTTTTAGACAACAAGATGGTGAAACTCTCTACGAGGCATGGGAGAGATTCAAGGACTTGACAAGGAAATGCCCACCAAACATGTTCCATGATTGGGTGCAACTGCACATCTTCTATGATGGGCTCTCTTATGAATCAAGGAAGGCTGTAGACCATTCATCAGGAGGTTCATTGAATAGGAAAAAGACTGTGGAAGAAGCCATTGAAGTGATCGAGACAGTGGCTGAGAATGAGTACTACTATGCATCAGAAAGGCACAACACTAAGGGAGTCATGGAGCTGAACCATGTTGATACAATTCTAGCCCAAAACAAGGTGTTTGCCAAGCAACTAGCAGAGCTTACCAGGCAAATAGAAGCAAAGCAAGTGGCTGCAATACACACACAAGATCAAGAGGAAGTAGGCATTGAAGGAGGTGATTAGGATGAGGCCAACTATGTGGGAAACCAACAAAGGCAATCATATGATCCACATTCCAACACTTACAACCCAGGCTGGAGAAACCACCCAAACTTTGGGTGGGGAAACCAACAAACCCAACCACAAAACCACAAACCTTACAACCACAATCAACATAACAATTCCACATACCAAAACTCCAACCAAAGATCATACCAAGCCACACAAAACACTTACCCCCAACCATCATATCATGGCCAAAATAATCAACATACCCAACCTAATCCGAACCAACAATTTCACGATCAATTAAACAGGATAGAAGGAATGCTTGCAACTATGGGCAGAGATGTGGCCGATTTGAAAGGCTTTAAGGAAGAATTGATATCCAACTTACAAAATCAAGGTGCTGCCATTCAAAAGCTAGAAGCACAAATTGGATATCTATCAAAGCAAATCCCTACCCACAATTCTTCTAGTGATACCATGGCAAACCCAAGGGAGGAATCAGAAGAACAAGAAATGGAGAAAGTCAATCAAGGGAGATCACACTCCAATGAAACAGAGAGTTGCAAAGAGGAAGGGTTCATTGAACCACAAATTCAGGAAGCTTTTGATGAACAGGATACTCCAACTGTCCAACAACAACCAAGTTCTGAGATCAAGGATGTGAAGGCAGTAGAAACAAGCACCAAAATGAGGATTGTGACCGAGAAACAAAGGATCATATCCATGAAGAAGAGAAGGTCGAAGAACAATCCAACTCCTGAGCCAACAAGCAAGTTCACTCAAGCCAATCACAAGGGAAAGCTTGCTGGAAAGAAGCATTCACAACAAGGGGCACTAACTAGCTCCTTTATCCACTTGAAGTCATTCCTCTTAACAAACTGGAGGAAGAGGAAGAAAGTCAGGAACAGCATGTCAAGCTAATGACGTTAAAGAAGCGCTTGTTGGGAGGCAACCCAACCAAAGGTAGTTTTTCTTTTCTAGTTATTTCAATAAAAGAGTTAAGTAGATTTATCTGTATTGCAAGGAGCTAAGTTTGGTGTTGCACACCAAAACAATTCAAGGGTGAATGTGAGATTCTAAGTTTGGTGTTCCACCAAAAACTTCATTAAAAGCACATTTCTACCTCAGCATGACTAGTCACTAGCTCCAACCAATCAGGGAAACTACTTAAACAATAGTTTAATTTCTAGTTCATAGTTTCTTTTTCTAGTTCATAGTTATTTTCTTAATAAAAGCACATGAGGTTTTCTGCATATGATCCAAATTGCTGCATATGGCAAGGAACTAAGTTTGGTGTTCACACACCAATCTAAGTTCAGAGGCCTACAAACATCCATGCATACTAACCAATTCTCAAAGTGCTTGGGGAACAAGCAACTTCTAATAGCTTTGCAGGAAGACAATCAATCTCATGGAAGGAATATACATCATCATCAAAGAGAACACCAAGGCTAGGAAGGATGATGAACAACAAAGAAGATGATAAAAGGTTGTATTGTCACTTAATTGCTTGTACTTTGAATTGCTGACATTGGAAGTTTGCATGCACCCCTGCTTTAAGTTTGAGTCATTGCAGTTTTTGTTTGTCTGTTTGTTTAATTTCCAAATAAGTGATAGTCTAAGTGTTTGGATAAACTTCACTTGCTTAAATGTATGCTTGCCATGCTTGTTCTGTTTCAAAAAAAATAAAAGAAAAGTTTGAACAAAAGTAACTCAATTCCATTTAGTAAGAAATCAAATAAGATTAAGTGGTGGTATGCATGTTTGATTGAATAGTCAGCTCACTAAGAAATAAAGTTAGAATTGTCACTTTTAGTGGAAATTAGGATGCTGTCTATGGATCTTGATGAATAAATGTCTTTGGCCATGAAAAAGAAAGAAGAAGAAGAAGAAAAAGCCACTGAAAAAGGGCAACCAAAAAGCAAAAAAATTGAGAAATTAAGCTAGGCACCAATGGTTTGAACTTCTGAGACAAATGCCTGTGGTGTTTATGTATTAAGGATATGCTTGGATGAATAGGTTCTGAGGAGTGTTTCAACACTTGGTAACTTGAGTTAACTAACCCGGGATTATCAACCAAAAGTCCATTATCAAGAGCAACCTAAATACAAAACATTTAGTCACACAAAGAGGTGCTGGGCACCAATGTCTCAAGAAGAAATGTGAACTAAAATGCCTGTAGTGGATATGTGTAGTGCACTGATAAGAAAAAGAAAATGCCAAAGGCTTGTGCAACACATGACACTGAGCAACAAGGAGCAAATAAGCTCAAAGGAAAAGAAAAACAAAGAAAAGAAACTTGCCAAGGATATGTGAATAACAAGAGGCCATAGCAGTGTTTTAGTGGGAACATAAAAAGTGACATTCTTACCTAAGAAACAATAAAGTGATGCTGCAACAACTTTCTGCATGAACACCCCATTAATCAATGTCAATTACTTACTAATATGGCTAATGAATTTACTTTCTGTTTCATTCTTTCTTCTCAATAATTCAGAACTTGCTTGGGGACAAGCAAGGATTAAGTTTGGTGTTGTGATGCCAAGGCATCTTAGGCTAGTTTCACTAGCCTTTTTCTTTTATTTTTAGTTGTTTTATGCATTTTCTTGAGCCTTAAGTAATCATTTTGGGCCAAATAGTCATGCTTGTCTTAAATCATTCAACATGAAGATTTTGATGCAAATTCCATGAGTTTTTAGTTATATTCTTGAATGCTATGAATGGAAGATTTCTCATGAAATTTTGCAAGACTTTGATGCATTTGTTTGGATGATTTCAGGGAAGAAGAGGCTAACCAAGGAAGCAACAAAATCAATAAAGGAAGCTTGAATATCACATGTGGAGTTTAAGTTCCAGTTTAAGCCTAAACTGGAGCTTAAACGCCAGAATCATGAAGGCTAAGAAATGCTGGAATTGAAGTTTAACCTCCAGTTTGACCTCAAACTGGAGGTTAAACGCCAGAATGAAAAGTCTCACCAAAGAAGCATTCCACGTTTAACCTCCAGTTTGACCTCAAACTGGAGGTTAAACGCCAGAATGACAATGCCACTCAGGAAGGAGTTCCACGTTTAACCTCCAGTTTGACCTCAAACTGGAGGTTAAACGTGTTCGACACCTCCAGGGCTACCATTCTAAAGCTTCCACGTTTAACCTCCAGTTTGACCTCAAACTGGAGCTTAAACGTGTTCGACCTCCAGGGCTACCTTTTCCATTTCCACGTTTAAGCTTCAGTTTAACCTTAAACTGAAGCTTAAACGTGTTATATGGAACAGCTTGACCATGCCTTCTTCAAACATAAATAACTTGAGCTACAAAACTCGAAATGAGGTGATTCAAAATGCATTGGAAAGAAGACATCTAGAGCTTTCCAAGCATATATGGCATGCATGGTGGATACTAAAAATTGAGGGAGAAAACAGCCCCGTAATGTGCATAGAAGAGCATAGTACCAACATGCAATCAGGCCAGCTGACCTCTTCACCTTCCATGGAGTATAACTCGAGTTGTAGAGATCCAATTGAGGTGCTTCCAGTTGCGTTAGAAAGCTGACATCCATAGCTTTCCAACGAGGTATAATAGTCTATATTTGGCATCAAATTGGCAAGATTGACAAGAGAACAAAGTGACGACTCAAGAAAGGGGGTGCAACATTTGAGTGTAGTTTAATGGATCATTATCCTTTTTGGATCAATTATGTCACTCAGCCCTTCAAGCAAGCAAGGCCCATCAACAACACCAAATCAAGGCCACAAGAATCATCTAGAATAGTTTATTTTCATTTGATTGTAATTTGCTTTGAATTTCATTTTCATTTTGTAATTTAGGGAGCCTATTTAAAGGCCTTAGTTTCTGCATTTGAAAGGGGGGGATTGAAGGGGAATCCAGCCCCTGAGAGGGGACCCTTTTTACTTTTACTTCACTTTTAGCTAGTTTTCATTTTCTTTGTAATTGAATTCAGAGCTATGACTCACTAAACCCCCTTTCATTGGGTTAGGGAGCTCTATTGTAATTCAATGAATCAATAATAGTTTATCTTCTTCTTCAATCTTTTCTCTTGAATTTTGTTAGAAAGCTTCTCGATCTAATTCCATTGAGTAGTTGTCTTGGGAAAGAAACTACCCATACTTGGAATCCTTCGGAGCCTTGGGAAAGGAATGGAGGATTCATGCTAGAGAAGCTTTCTCACAGTGAATTGGATTGGGGTTTGGATGGATATTGTGACATGTAATCCTACCAAATTGTGGTTCATGAAATTGTGTGGTATAATCAGTGATCAAGCATCATCTCTTCTTATGAACATTTAAACCAAGGGATTGGGAATTTGTTTGTTTTTAGAGAGAATTGGTGAGCCAAGGGATTGGGATCCAATCATATAAGATTGCCAAGCAAAATTCAATGAACGCATTGGTTGAGGAAGAGATAAACATGTTTTGATTCGGAGATCTCAATATCTCCTATAACCCAATGAATTCCCCATTTCTGATTTCCATCTTCTCTTTACATTCTGCAACTCAATTCATGCAATCAACTCCCATTCCCTTTTAATTTCAGCAATTTAGTTTCTGCTCTTTAATTCATGCAATTTAAGATTCCGCCATTTAATTTTCTTGTCATTTACTTTTCCCGCCAATTTTACATTCCGCAATTCTCATCTCAAATCTTGATTCCGCTCAACTAGAACACACTTCTAATCCGAATTGCTCAATCAACCAATCCTTGTGGGATTCGACCTCACTCTATTGTGAGTTTTTACTTGACGATAACCGGTGCACTTGCCGGAAGGAATTTTGCCGATCGTGCAATTTCCTAAATCATAGCATAACTAGTTTATGCGCATCAAGTTTATGGCGCCGTTGCCGGGGATTGGTTTTCGATTGACAATTCTCAAATTGGAAGCTAACTAGATTGAGCAATTTTCTCTTGCTTTGTTAATTCTGTTCAAGATACTTGTTGAATTTTAATTTCTGCACTTGGTTACATGCTTTCCTTCTTTATGCCTTTAAATTCATGCAACTAACTCACTGACTCACTAACTGTTTGAATTAATTCCTCAATTGAGCTAACCATACTCTTCCATTAACCAAGAGTATTTCACTTGTTTGTGTTTGAGCTGTGTTCTTGTATGACAGGTAGGAGAGGAGAGACATCAACTCCTCCATATACCGAGCCAGAGAGGACCCTTCATAGACTTAGAAGGGAAGCAAGAGGGAAGAGAGTAGTGGGAGAAGAGGAATCTGAAGGAGAATCTGAGGACAATTTTGAGGAAGCTTTAGATCTCAACATGGATAGAGAAGTCCACAACCATGAGAGAGCTGATGGAAACGATGCCATCCCAGAGAGGAGGGTTCTTAGTTCATACATAAACCCAACCTCTGGGAATTGTGGTAGTAGCATCCAGAAACCACCCATTCAGGCCAACAATTTTGAGCTCAAGCCACAGCTAATATCACTTGTGGAAAATCATTGTTCCTTTGGAGGAAGTGCTAATGAAGACCCAAACCAACATCTCACAAAATTCCTGAGAATTTGTGACACTGTGAAGTCCAATGGAGTCCAGGAAGATGCCTATAAACTGCTTTTGTTCCCATTTTCACTTAGGGACAAAGCAGCTAAGTGGCTGGAATCATTCCCAAGGGGGAGTCTAACAACATGGGATGAGGTGGAAAGCAAGTTTCTGGCACGTTTCTACCCTCCACAAAAAGTCAATAGGCTTCGATCTGAGGTTCAGACTTTTAGACAACAAGATGGTGAAACTCTCTACGAGGCATGGGAGAGATTCAAGGACTTGACAAGGAAATGCCCACCAACCATAATGAACCTTGCAGGACAATTCTTACCACTGGCCATTTTCCTCTTACTCTTAATGCCACAAAGAGCTCTAAGTTGACCATCCGTCTCCAGTAGCCCATATTCAAGTGGAATTAGAAAGTTAAGGGATATGAATTTTACCCACTTGAATGTTGTGAAGGATGATGGCAACTTAGGGGGAGGGGTTTCCAACAACTTTGGCAAGGTAATTTCAAGCTCCACTCCCTTGTGCTCTTCTTTGACATCTTCTACCTCTTGATCAACCTCTACAAAATCTTCAACCATGATCTGCCTTGGAGGTTGTACGCTCTTCTCAACATCAACATCAAACACCGTGGAAGGAGGCTCTGTGACTGGACTTTCTAATGGAGGTACAGCATCTCTTAAGTCCGCAACCACTTCTTCCTTTTTAATAATTGCTGCTTTGTCTAGTTGTTTAAGTATAAAATCGTACTCATCCTTGATGTTTTTCTTTCTATTACAACTCCTTTCAACTATTCTTTCATCTTCAAGGGTCTCTCCTACCCTTACCCGTAGGGCCTCCTCTAGCTCTTTATGAAGTATGAATTCGCGAAGATGATTCCTTCTTTCCTGTTCCATATCAATAGCATAATTGGGATCATCTTGCTCTTGGATTGATGGATGTGGGTGCTCTTCCATGGATGGTGGTGATGGGATGGAGAGATTATTCTGTGGTTGACAAGGAAGTGCACTAGAGCTTGAGGGTTGATTGTTGAAGGTATTTGGTGGTCTGATTTGGGCGACGAGAGCTTGTATAGTAGAGTTTAGATTGGCAAGTGCTTTCTCCATGGAGGTTTGGGGTGGATCTATGTATGGTTCATTTGGTTCATATGGTGGTTGGTATGGTGGATGTGGGTTAGGGTCATATGGAGGTGAATGGTGGAAAAGGGCTTGTGAGTATGGTGGTCCCAAGTTGTGTTGAGGAGGTTCATAGGTATTTGATGGTGGTTGTTGATAGTCCATTGGAGGTGGTTATTGCCATGAGGGTTGATTAAATCCTTGTGGCTCTTTCCATCTTTGATTGTTCCAACCTTGATGCCTGTTCTCATTGTAATTTCTTCTTCCTGCAACATAATTGTAACCAGACTCATAGCCAAAGGGGTGAGAGTTCATAGTAGCAATTAAAAATGAAAATAAAAATAAATTTAAATTAAGAGATTATATAAATTTTGAATTTGAAAATTAAATTTTAAAATTTGAAATTTTGAAATTTTGAAATTTGAATTTTGAAATTTGAATTTTAAATTTTTGAAATTTGAATTTTTTGAAATTTGAAATTTGAAATTTGAAATAAGATAAGATAAGATAAAAATTTTAAAAATAAAAATCTAAATTTTTTTTTCGAAAAAAATTAATAAAAAATATTTTTGAATTTAATGTGGAAAGAGAAAAACAATAAAATGACACCAAATTTCAAATTTTTAGATCAAAACGAAGAAAACAACTAAGAACAGCTTGAAGATCAAGATGAACACTAAGAACAAATTTTTGAAAAAAAATTTTTTTAATAACTAAATAAAAAAAATAACCTCTTAATTTATGGAAAAGTAAAAATAAAAAACAAAAATAAAAACAAATAAACAAGCAAATATATATATATATATATACAATAACCAATAATAAGGCACACGTTTGCAATTCCCCGGCAACGACGCCATTTTAACGTTAGGATTTTTGCCAGTAAAGACGTTTATAAAAACAGTCGCGTTGTAGATATAGTCTCTAAACCGACAGAAATCCCTTCTTACAAACATTTTGGTTGTCACAAGTAACAAACCCCTTTTAAATTGATAACCGAGTATTTAAACCTCGGGTCGTCTTCTCAAGGAATTGCAGGGATGTATGTTCTTATTATTGGTTATGAGTCTTGTAAATTAGGGGTTTTAGAAAGTAAGGAAGTAGTATGTTGCATAAGAAGAATAAGATAAATAAATAACTATAAAATAAACTCTTGGCAAAGTATAAGAACTGGAAGTCCTATCCTTATCAATTGTGATGAGAATTGGATTTTAATCCCACTTGGTCAGCCTCTACTAAACAAAGGAAAGTTAAGTGGGCTGATTGGCTTGATTCTCAAGTCCTAGTCAACTCCTGTGGAGAGACTAGCTTTAGAGCAATCCTAGTTCAATCAGAATCTGCCAATTTCAACCACTGTTTTATTTGACAGCTCAAGCGTCACCAATTACCTTAACCAAAGCCAAGAATGTAGAAAGCTAAATTAAACTCATAAATATCTGGAATACCTCAAATTAAATACATTCAAAGTAGTAAAATCTAACATGGAAACATTCATAAGCCAATTGGAAAAATAAATAAAAATAAAGAACCTGGGATTGAGAGTCACTCCTAAAACTAAGAGAAGTCCTAAATCCTAATCCTAAGAGAGAGGAGAGAACCTCTCTCTCTAAAAACTACATCTACTCCTAAAATTGTGAATGTGAGAGCCTCTCCTATGAATGGATGCATTCCCCCACTTTATAGCATATTATATATCAAATCGAAGCTTCGGACGTTAGCTTTCCAACGCAACTGGAACCGCGTCGTTTGGATCTTTGTAGCTAAAGTTATAGCCGTTTGAGTGCGAAGAGGTCAGGCTGGACAGCTTAGCAATTTCTCAAACTTCTTGTATTCCTTCCACTTTTGCATGCTTCTTTTCTATCCTCCAAGCCATTCCTGCCCTATAATCCCTGAAAGCACTTAACACACATATCAAGGCATCTAATGGTAATAAGAGAAGATTAATAATAAGCAATTATAAGATGAAAGAAGCATGTTTTCAATCATAGCACAAAATCATGAAGGAAATATCAAACTATGCAAATATTTTGAATAAGTGGGTAAAGAGTTGATAAAATCCACTCAATTGAGCACAAGATAAACCATAAAATAGGGGTTTATCAATGGTCTTCCGAGCACGAACACAATCCGGGGAGAATGAAGCTTTACAATCCTCCACCTTCAGCTAGCGGATGCGGGGGCTTGGGTTATGGGGAAATTGCCAAGTCCAATGTATGCTCGGCATCTCCATCCTCAGTGTCTTCCTCCTCTCCCGGCTCCTTACCTTCACATCTCATCCTCAAAAAGAATGAATAAAGTATAATTAAGAATCATATGGCAAGTGGCACAAAAGGATAAAGGAGAGAGTAAATAAGCATCTAATTGAGGAATTTTGCATAGTGGTGTGGAATGATGAAAATGATGATCCATGTGTGTATTTCGATTATCCGCGCGGGTGGAACACACACAACGGTCAGTGAAAACAGCATCCACATGATAAACCCCAATTTTGTGGTTTATCCTGTGTTTAATTTGGAAGATTTTATCAATTTTTCTCACATTTATTCAATAAAATAGCATGGTTTTGTAATTCTCCCTAAATTTGTGCTTAAGTGTGAAAACATGCTTTTTAGGCCTTAAAATAGCTAAATTTAATTCACTTTAATTCCATTCGATGCCTTGATATGTTTGTTAAGTGATTTCAGGTTTAGAAGGCAAAGATTGGATTGAAGGAATGAAGAAAAAGCATGTAAAAATGGAGAACTCATGAAGAAATGAAGGAATCGCAAAGCTGTCAATCCTGACCTCTTTGCACTCAATCGATCATAACTTGAGCTAAAGAGGTCCAAATGAGGCGGTTCTGGTCGCTTTGGAAAACTAACATCCGTGGGTGGATCAGCGTGACTTACTAAAGGCAAGTCATGGCCAGCGATTTCTAGATCATTTTAGGCCCAGTCCAACTCATTTCTGATGCTATTGAACCCAAGGTGAATGGGGAATGAACCAAGTAGTCATAGTTTAGTTTTCATCATGTTTTAGGGTAAAATTCTAGAGAGAGAGGCTCTCTCTTCTCTCTAGATTTAGGATAGAAATTAGGGTAAAGATGGGTTAATCTCTCTCAAATTTATCTTTCAATTCTTGTTTTGATTTCAATTCTCCTTATATTTTAGTGTTCTATTATCTTAATTAATTTCTTATTTTGCTCTCTTTTATGTTGATGAACAATTGTTGGATCTTGATTTCTTTTAATGCAATTTTATGTTTCTATGTCTTTTTTATGTTCATCTTAATTGCTATTGTTGATTTCTTGCTTATGGAAGTTATAGGTTTCATTGATTCTTGCAATTTGTGATGTTTACTTTTCTTGCACACTAGGTATTTGATAGAATGTTTCCTCTAGTTTTTTAGTAGTTTTCTTTACTCTTGGCCTAGGCTAAGGGAATTGAGTGACCTTGAGTCATTGGGTCTCATTGAATTGGTGATTTGAGAACCCTTGGTGATCAATTTGATACCCATTGACTACTAATCTAATTAGTAGATAGGTTGGAACTTATGGGTTGATGTGATCAAGCCTATTTGACGTACTTTAAGCTTAGGAGTAGATATTATGTACTTAAAGCTTTTGGAGGTAGACTTAATAGGTTGGCCCCTCATAATTATTAATGTATGGTTTGTAGACAAGGATGGTGATCTCAAATTACCTATGTTAAGCCAAGAGTTCTTTCCTTTATTTTATTAGTTCTTATCATTTACTTTCTTGTTTTTTACTTTTCTTCTCAAACTATAAAAATCAAACCCCCTTGCATTTTCATAGCCAATAATTGATCACTTCAGTGCAATTTTGATGCAGGTGGAAACTTGTCTCTCAACAAATCTCCCTTCAGCAAGTATACCGAATTGTCATCAAGTAAAACTCACAATAGAGTGAGGTCGAATCCCACAGAGATTAACGGATTAAGCAATCAATGGTTAATTGATTATCCTAGTTAGACGAATCAGATTGGAGTGATAAGCAACAAGGAAATGTAAATTGACAGAAAAGTAAAGAAAGCAATAAAGTGCAGAAAGGTAAATTGGCAAAAATAAGTAAATGTAAGAACTAAAAATAAAATGAACATTGGGATCAAGAGATATTGCAATCCTCCGGATCAAGTTCATTCTCATCTCTTCCTCAATCAATGCACTCATTGATCTCCTTGGCAATCTTAAGTGATTGAATTACAATTTCTTGTAATTCAATCTCTCAAATCTTGATCAATAGCCAATTCCTTGGTCAATTGCTCATGAGAAGAGGTGAAGTATGGTCACTGATTATACCACATGCATTTTCCAAATCAAGCATTGAGAGGATTATAGTCACATATCCATCCATACCCAATTTGGTCCAGCATGAGAAAGCATTTCTAGCTTGATCTCTTCATTCCTCTTCCAAGGTTCAGAAGAGATCCAAGTATGAATAGTTTCTTTTCCAGGATAACTATCCAATTGGATGAAGATCGAAAGCTTTCAAGTAAAATCAAGAGAAAAGAAAGAAGAAGAAGAATAAGAACTACACTTAATCCATTGAATCACAATAGAGCTCTCTAACCCAATGAAAAGAGTTAGTTGATCATTGCTCTACCAAAATAGAAAAGAAAGAAAGTGCAGAAAAGTAAAGATGAAGATTGAAACTAAAATTGAAACTTCAAAATTCATAAATGAAAATTACAACTAAAATGAAACTACTCCTAAGGAAGAAAAGAAGAGAAAAGGAAGAAGAGTGGTTGAGGGGAGGGGTCCGAAGACCCACTCCCCTTGGAGTGTGCCAATTCACAGAAGTTCGAATTGGTCTTCACTCTCTCCCCCTTCCTTCAATTCTCCAGAATTCCAGAATGCCTTGAATGTAAAAACTAAGGCCTTTATATAGGCTCTCCTAAATTACAAAATGAAAATAAAAGCAAATTACAATAAAATGAAAATTCCTATTCTAGATGCTTCTTGTGGTCTTGATTGGTTGACAATTGTGGGCTTGCTTGCTTGAGATTTGAAGTGGACTTGAGAGAGAAGTGAGTTAAGTTGAGGCCCAGGTGCTAAAGTTAGTGCTAAAGTTAGCCACACTAACGCTACAAGTGTGGCGTTAGTGCTAAAGTTATTGTGGCTAACGTTGCACTTGCTGCCTAGTTGGTGTTTTTGGGGCTTAAAAGATGCCTCTTGTTTGTGCTCAAATTTCATACCCACTATGGAGTATTATATATCGTTGGAAAGCTCTGAATGTCAGCTTTCTAACGCAACTGGAATCTCCCCAATTGGACCTCTATAGCTCAAGCTATGCTCCTTTGAAGTGGACATGGTCGCTGGCATATATGCCAACGTTACTGGAAATGTTGATTGCCAATAACGCTAGCGATTTTCCTGTTTCTAAAGCTCAAACTTAGTGTCCATCCCATACTATTATATATTTTTGTAAAGCCCTAGATGTCTACTTTCCAATGCCTTTAAAAGTGCATTATTTGGAGCTCTACAACTCGAGTTACACTTCTTGGAAGGTGAAGAGGTCAGTTGGCCTTAATACAGGTTGACACCATGTTCATTATTGCACTTTTGGGGCAGGTTTTCTCCCTCAAATTTAGTGTCAACCATGTAGTGCTATATATGCTTGGAAAGCTCTGGAATCCTACTTTCCAATGCCACTAAAATCACCTCATTTTGAGTTTTGTGGCTCAAGTTATTCTTGTATGAAGAAGGCATGGTCAAGCTGCCAGGTGGGACTTCTGCCCACGTTAACTACCACATTAACTAAGTTAACGTGGGAGTTAACGTGGCTCTTTGTGGCTTGTGGTGGCAACGTTAGTGACAATGTTTGGTGTCACTAACGTTGTCGACAACTTCTTCTTCTTCACGTTAACTTCCACGTTAACTAGGTTAACGTGGGAGTTAACGTGGCTTCTTGGGGATATGTGGTTGCTTCCAACGTTAGTGACAATGTTGGGTGTCACTAACGTTGTCGACCACTCTTGCCTATTCACGTTAGCTTCCACGTTAACCAAGTTAACGTGGGAGTTAACGTGGCATTGTGCACTTAGGCCAACGTTAGTGACAATGTTGAATGTCACTAACGTTTGCTTCCTTTCCCCCTTTTAACGTTAGAGGCCACGTTAACTAAGTTAACGTGGACTCTAACGTGGCCACTTGTGAGCATTGGCTAACGTTAGTGATAATGTTAAGTGTCACTAACGTTGGCTTAAATTCCCTTTCTTCAAAGTTAATGCCACTAACTTTTCTCACTGACGTTGGGGCTTTCCTTCCTTCCACGTTAGTGCCCACATTAGTGTAACTAACGTGGCTTCTTCTCTTCTTCTTTTGGCCTGAAATCAATCAAACAAAGTACATCAAAGTCTTGCTCTTAATCATGGGATCATGCATCATCCAATTTATCATATAATTCATGCAAAATTCTCATGAAATCATGTAAAGTGCACAATGTTTGCTTGAATCAAGATGTAAGTGAATATCTACCCAAAACTAGCTTATTTCCTAAGAAAATGCATGAAACTACCTTAAAAACAGTAAAGAAAAGGTCAGTGAAATTGGCCAAAATGCCCTGGCATCACAACACCAAACTTAAAGCTTGCTTGTCCCTAAGCAAGTACTGGAACAAGAGAATGATGAATGGAATGCCAAGAGAAATGAGTCATTCTTGTGGAAGTCATGTCCCTGGTTTTATGGTGGTTTCATGCATAGCAACTTAGGTTCATTCCTGGCTTTCAGACCTTTATCATGTCCTAGAATACTCACTGTGATTGCATCTCATGAGACTTTTATTCATTGATCCTTTTGTTGTCATTTCAGGGCTTATTTGTGTTCTTTAAGCTAGGTGCTCTGTAAGGGGGCAACTCTTTAAAATAAGCTTTCAGCCAACACTCCCGAACCAGTTGGTTCAAGGTGCTAGGTGTTGAAGCACCCCTAAGGACTTACTTGCTCAAGTCTCTCCCCCATACATACACACCACAGGCATATGGTTTATTTATTTTCTTTTCTTGAGACCTTGGTGTCCAGCACCTCTTTGGGTTACTAAATGCTCTGTAGTGAGGGTTACTCTTGATAGTGGACTTTCAGCTGATAATCCCGGGTTAGTTAACCCAAGTTACCAAGTGATAAAGCACCCCAAAGAGCTTATTCATCCAAGTAGATCCCTCACACAGGAGCACCACAGACACATGCTTCAAGATTAAAACCATTGGTGCCTAGCCTTATTGCTTACTTTTTTTTTTCTTTTATTCTTCCACTTTCATTGTTCTTTCCCTCTTTCTTATTAGGATCTTCTTATTTTGCTAGTCTCATGGGGTGTGTCTCAAGCATAGTATTCATGACAGATAGTTGTCTTCCCATCCTTGTGGTTGAACCAACTTAGCTAACTTATGACCACACCACAAACTCATGAACTCATTCCATAGTATGAACTCTACTCTGGTCTTTTAAAAACACTCATTCTCCTTTCATTTGATTCAAAAGGGACAACCATACAAGTAAGCAAAGTAAGGATGCAATAATGACATTCAGACTAGAAAACACAGCCTTAATCAATAAAAAGTTTAAAAGACAGAATTGACATGCTTATTTACAGGGAACAAGCACACATACATACAAAGAACTTAGAAGATAATCATGCAATTGAATGTACTGGAAATAAGTAAGAGGAGAAAGGAACTTTACCACCTTGTAGTTCATCTTTATTGTTGTTGCCCTTCTTCTCCTACTTTTCTCCCTTCCCACACCAATTTAGACTAATTGCTTGTCTTCAAGCAGCAAATAAAACAGTGGTGGTGGGGTCTATGATGGGTCATGAATGTCTTACATACTGAAATGTAAGTGATGTATGTGGTTAAGCAAGAAAGAATTAAGGATAACACTGCAAGCCTAAGAAGCAAAGGCATTATGATTATACAAACAAGTGGTGTTGCTGGATACATTACATAGAAAAATAAGTGGCACACCAAACTTAGTGTGACACTTTCTCTTAGAATTGATGCAAGTATCCAGAAAGATTGAAAACAGATTGTTGCAGGGCAACACCAAACTTAGAATGTGATCATATGCCAATTTTATTTGGAAAGAAGCTGAGTAAAGAACTGTTGTATTAATAACAAAATCACCAAGAGCCAAAGCTGTCACGAACAGAGGCTTCTTGGTGAGGCATTAACACAAATAGTTAGAGAGCATAGAAAATAAAGAACTAAAGCAATTACATGAATAAAGCAAAACAAAAGAAAATGTCTAATCTAGGTAATCAACCAACCGGTAGTTTGTTAATCACAATTAATCCCCGGCAACGGCGCCATAAACTTGATGCAGGTGGAAACTTGTCTCTCAACAAATCTCCCTTCGGCAAGTATACCGTCGTCAAGTAAAACTCACAATAGAGTGAGGTCGAATCCCACAGAGATTAACGGATTAAGCAATCAATGGTTAATTGATTATCCTAGTTAGACGAATCAGATTGGAGTGATAAGTAACAAGGAAATGTAAATTGACAGAAAAGTAAAGAAAGCAATAAAGTGCAGAAAGGTAAATTGGCAAAAATAAGTAAATGTAAGAACTAAAAATAAAATGAACATTGGTATCAAGAGATATTGCAATCCTCCGAATCAAGTTCATTCTCATCTCTTCCTCAATCAATGCACTCATTGATCTCCTTGGCAATCTTAAGTGATTGAATTACAATTTCTTGTAATTCAATCTCTCAAATCTTGATCAATAGCCAATTCCTTGGTCAATTGCTCATGAGAAGAGGTGAAGTATGGTCACTGATTATACCACATGCATTTCCCAAATCAAGCATTGAGAGGATTATAGTCACATATCCATCCATACCCAATTTGGTCCAGCATGAGAAAGCATTTCTAGCTTGATCTCTTCATTCCTCTTCCAAGGTTCAGAAGAGATCCAAGTATGAATAGTTTCTTTTTCAAGATAACTATCCAATTGGATGAAGACCGAAAGCTTTCAAGTAAAATCAAGAGAAAATAAAGAAGAAGAAGAATAAGAACTACACTTAATCCATTGAATCACAATAGAGCTCTCTAACCCAATGAAAAGAGTTAGTTGATCATTGCTCTACCAAAATAGAAAAGAAAGAAAGTGCAGAAAAGTAAAGATGAAGATTGAAACTGAAATTGAAACTTCAAAATTCATAAATAAAAATTACAATTAAAATGAAACTACTCCTAAGGAAGAAAAGAAGAGAAAAGGAGGAAGAGTGGTTGAGGGGAGGGGTCCGAAGACCCACTCCCCTTGGAGTGTGCCAATTCACAGAAGTTCGAATTGGTCTTCACTCTCTCCCCCTTCCTTCAATTCTCCAAAATTCCAGAATGCCTTGAGTGTAAAAACTAAGGCCTTTATATAGGCTCTCCTAAATTACAAAATGAAAATAAAAGCAAATTACAATAAAATGAAAATTCCTATTCTAGATGCTTCTTGTGGTCTTGATTGGTTGACAATTGTGGGCTTGCTTGCTTGAGCTTTGAAGTAGACTTGAGAGAGAAGTGAGTTAAGTTAAGGCCCAGGTACTAAAGTTAGTGCTAAAGTTAGCCACACTAACGCTACAAGTGTGGCGTTAGTGCTAAAGTTATTGTGGCTAACGTTGCACTTGCTGCCCAGTTGGTGTTTTTGGGGCTTAAAAGATGCCTCCTTTTTGTGCTCAAATTTCATGCCCAGTATGAAGTATTATATATCGTTGGAAAGCTCTGAATATCAGCTTTCTAACGCAACTAGAATCACCTCAATTGGACCTCTGTAGCTCAAGTTATGCTCCTTTGAATTGGACATGGTCGTTGGCATATATGCCAACGTTACTGGAAATGTTGATTGCCAATAACGCTAACGATTTTCCTGTTTTTGAAGCTCAAACTTAGTGTCCACCCCATACTATTATATATTGTTGCAAAGCCCTGGATGTCTACTTTCCAATGCTTTTGGAAGCGCATCATTTGGAGCTCTACAACTCGAGTTACACTTCTTGGAAAGTGAAGAGGTCAGTTGGCCTTAATACAGGTTGACACCATGTTCATCATTGCACTTTCGGGGCAGGTTTTCTCCCTCAAATTTAGTGTTAACCATGTAGTGCCATATATGCTTGGAAAGCTATGGAATCCTACTTTCTAATGCCACTGAAATCACTTCATTTGGAGTTTTGTGGCTCAAGTTATTCTTGTTTGAAGAAGGCATGGTCAAGCTGCCAGGTGGGACTTTTGCCCACGTTAACTACCACGTTAACTAAGTTAACGTGGGAGTTAACGTGGCTCTTTGTGGCTTGTGTTGGCAACGTTAGTGACAATGTTTGGTGTCACTAACGTTGTCGACAACTTCTTCTTCTTCACGTTAACTTCCACGTTAACTAGGTTAACGTGGGAGTTAACGTGGCTTCTTGGGGATATGTGGTTGCTTCCAACGTTAGTGACAATGTTGGGTGTCACTAATGTTGTCGGCCACTCTTGCCTATTCACGTTAGCTTCCACGTTAACCAAGTTAACGTTGGAGTTAACGTGGCATTGTGCACTTAGGCCAACGTTAGTGACAATGTTGAATGTCACTAACGTTTGCTTCCTTTCCCCCTTTTAACGTTAGAGGCCACGTTAACTAAGTTAACGTGGACTCTAACGTGGCCACTTGTGAGCATTGGCCAACGTTAGTGATAATGTTAAGTGTCACTAAGGTTGGCTCAAATTCCCTTTCTTCAAAGTTAATGCCACTAACTTTTCTCACTGACGTTGGGGCTTTCCTTCCTTCCACGTTAGTGCCCACATTAGTGTAACTAACGTAGCCACTAACGTGGCTTCTTCTCTTCTTCTTTTGGCCTGAAATCAATCAAATAAAGTACATCAAAGTCTTGCTCTTAATCATGGGATCATGCATTATCCAATTTATCGTATAATTCATGCAAAATTCTCATGAAATCATGTAAAGTGCACAATGTTTGCTTGAATCAAGATGTAAGTGAATATCTACCCAAAACTAGCTTATTTCCTAAGAAAATGCATGAAACTACCTTAAAAACAGTAAAGAAAAGGTCAGTGAAACTGGCCAAAATGCTCTGGCATCACAACACCAAACTTAAAGGTTGCTTGTCCCTAAGCAAGTACTGGAACAAGAGAATGATGAATGGAATGCCAAGAGAAATGAGTCATTCTTGTGGAAGTCATGTCCCTGGTTTTATGGTGGTTTCATGCATAGTAACTTAGGTTCATTCCTGGCTTTCAGACCTTTATCATGTCCTAGAATACTCACTGTGATTGCATCCCATGAGACTTTTATTCATTGATCCTTTTGTTGTCATTTCAGGGCTTATTTGTGTTCTTTGCTTTGGAAGGCAATTCCGGATTTTATCTTTCCATCTTCACTTTCTTCGAAGCTTTCGCCTTTTTCCAGGTTGGTTCTTCTTCCCACTTCTTTACTTCCTTTGTCGCTTTGCATTCGGTTCTTGGTAAAGTTTTGATTTTGCTTAAATGCATGTTGAAAAGCTTGAACCTTTTTGTGTTGTTATGCTTGATTTTTGCTGTGATGCATGTTGTTACTGAGGCTTTTATGAACCTGTTTGTTTTTCTCAAAAGATTGCTCCTTTGATGACTTTCGCCATGTTGGTAATTTTGCTGATGAATCTTTGTAGAAAGTAACGATTTTTCTGGTGACTTGTTTTGATTTTCTTCGTGTCGTTGCTTGTTTGGGGGGATTTATTTTTCTGAAAAAGGTGGCATCTTTGATGACTTCTTCTTGATACGTTTTGTTGCTTGGTAGTTCCATTTGTTAATAAGCTGAGACTGTGAGTTTGGAAGGTAGTTATTTTGATGACTTTATTTGATTTTGTGGCTCGTGGCTTTCTTCTCAGAGTGTCGCTTTTGTTGAAAAAGGGTTATTATCTTCCTGTTAGGATGTGTAAAGATGTAGGCTTGTAGGTTTTCCTGAGTCCTTGTTCCTTAACTGCCTCCAAAGGATGCCCCTGGATCTTTAGTGTGGGTCCTGGGGTTTCCTTTTGTTGCTTTGCCTGCCTTCTTGCCACTTATGTGCTTTGGTTTGAGTTGTATCCTTTTATGCCCGAGTTGCTCTTTTTAACTTGCCCGAGCTATTTGATTAGTAACCCCTTTTTCTTTTTTCTTACTATAGGATTTTAGTTGACCCATATCGTCTCGCAAAAATATTGTCGAGACCTCCTCCAGAGTCCCTGATGGTATGTCAGACTGGCTGGACTCCCTCGTGTTGATGTGTGTTTCTGTGGTAAATTCTAAATTTTGTGTGGAGCTGAGAAAACATCACAGGATTGGTAGTAATCGGGAGCAAGAGAAAAATTATGAGCTAGTAGCACCTGATTCTGATGAAAGGGCCTGTTTCTCGACTTTAATCCAGGGGGAACGTCCTTTCTTTTATGCTTAAAACTATTTCTTTAGTTAAATGAACATTACATTTCCCTTTACTCCCTTTGAAACCAATTTGTTGTGGTCATGCAATGTGTCTCCATCCCAACTTCATCCGAATTCATGGGGTTTTGTTAAGATTTTCCAGTTGTTGTGTCAAGAATTGGATGTTAAGCCTTCTCAAACTCTCTTTCTTTACCTTTTCGTTTTGACCAAGCCTGGGATTTCTGCCAAAAAGAAAGCTTCCTGGGTTTCTTTTCGATCTGCCCAAGGAAAGAAAATTTTTTCGATGTATGATGAGTCTTTTAGAGATTTCAAGAATTATTTCTTTAAGGTTTGAGCTGTTGAAAGAGCTCGCCCCTTTTTTCTGGATGAGAATGATGAGCCCGCCTTTCCTTTAGAGTGGCAAAAGAATGTTGTAGTGTCGAGGTATACGTGGGAGATGTTGGACGAGGTCGAACAGGCCTTTGTTAATGTGTTGGAGGAGAACTGGGGATAGCCTCCTTATCTTGACACAAAAAGGTTTTTGGTGGATCCTTCGCTTCTCTGAGCTGAGCTGGGTAGTGGTTGTCTTATCTTGTTTTCGTTTTGCTTCCTTTTTGTCGAAATTTGTTCTTTTTCTCTCAATTTGTAACATTTTTTTTGCTGTGTTTTTTCCAGAGATGGTGAAAAATAATGACTCTATGAAGGCCTTTAAGAAGGCAAGGAAGGCTACTACGGCTCAGAACATCTCGGCCAAGGTGGCCGGGGAAGGCTGCTCTCAGGTTCCCTTGAAGCCATCTGTACCGAGTTCTCCTGGACCGAGGAGGATGATCCCTACTCCTTGGGTCCGTTTGGTTGATCCTCCACAGGCTTCTGCTGCTACCTCTTCTCCTACCAGCGCTCCTCCTCCGAAAAAGCAAAAAATAACTGAGCCTTTTAACCTTGATGCCCCTGATTTCGACGCTGTCGAGTTTGTGGACCAGCAAATCGGCCCTTATGGTACCATCCCTACTGACGATGTTTCTCTTCTTTGCCATATGGATTTTATTACTCGAAGCAGCATCAGGATGGCACATATGGGGGCAGCTTTATATCGGACTGCCCAGGATCTTCCCGTTCATGCTACGAAGGCCTTTATGGAGTAGGCTAAGTTGGAGTTCGACCGGATAAAGGGTTTGAAGGAGGAGCTTGAGGTGAATGTGACCAAGTTGGAGAAAGAGTTGGAGGGTGAAAAGACTAGTTCTATTGCCTTGGCGGCTTCTGTGAAGTTGGCTGAAGACACGGCGTTGAAGCACAAGGAGAGCTATGTCACGACCTATAGGGAATTGATGCGTCTCAGGGATGATTTGGAGTCTGCCCGAGCTGATTATGCCGAGCTCCAGGGTCACCTTGTAGGCAGCGTAAATGCTGCTTATGAGAACCTGAAGGAGTAGGTTCGGGTTCTTGCACCCGAGCTCGACCTTACTCTCTTCAGCTTGGACAACGTTGTGAAGGATGGCAGAATTGTCCCTGATGACCCTGATGAAGGTGATGTCGAACCTCATTCTGTGCCTGCCGCCAAAGCTTCTGTTGTGCCGACTTCTTCACCTCCTGCAGCTATTCGTCCCGAGTCGGATCCTGATTGTCAAATCTTGAACCAGAATGATAGGACGGTGGATGTAGTGCCCCTTCAGACTCAACCTCCTACATGTAACGACCCAATTTTCAATATGTCTAGATTATATCGGAAACTGAGCGCTACCAATTTGTCTTCCTAATTATTATCTATTATTTATCATATGAGCCTGATTCGTTGTTAAAAGCGTAGTTAATTTGCGAGGTGTATTCTTTTTTTTTTGAAAACATTTGGATTAATAGGCGGAATCACTCATAATCAATTCACAAGTAATAACAGATAAAACAATTATAAACAACCACACATAAATACATCACGAGTAGTTGACAATATTCGGTGATTCAGCCTTTATTAGAATATAGACTGTTAGTTAGAACACCCCTAGATATAGCTAAATAATATCTATATACATGTTTATACATACAACATCCCAGGTCCTGACCTGTTCAAGAGGCCCCTAAGCTGGCACCTAGGCTAGCTAGACTCTATACTCACCTAGTCCCTCTAAACTACTAAAGCGAGGGAAAGTATGTTCTAGGTCTTCAAAACTCAAGTCAGGTGGAACGTCATCAAAAGATAGAACATCATCTGCTACTCCTCTGCATGATCAGACTTTTCCACAAGATGTCTCTCTGGTACCTCATGAAGTAGCCACACAATAGGAATCTCGTACACAGGATTTAGGTTAAAGTGCGCATACGAACGGGGTGCAGACGTTGGCTGGTCTCACAGTATATACATATAAACAGAGAACGATATTCACCCTAGACTCAGAAGACTATCTAGAGCAGAATCCTCTTCTTGCGAACGGTCATCAGCGAACTATGGTAAGGTACTCTTACTTCCATCTGAAGGGGGAAAGGGAGAGAGAATGGGTAAGAACTGGGGAGTTCTTAGTAGGGTCGGGGTTATTAGTTATGTTTATTAATTCTATGTTGTTTAGCAGACTATTAGCAGAATACAAAGGAGCAGTAATTAGAAAACACAGATAAGTAGAGAAGATAGAGAAAACAGATAGCAGAACACAAACAGAAGAATACAAGAAAATAACAAAAGCACAGAGAATGGAATACAAACAAGGAAAGCATACATTCATACCACAATCATAACAAAGGAAATGCGCAACCAAGTATGATGCATGTCTAGCACTAGCGCAGGTAATGAGCTCATCTGTCGGTTTCTACCCGCTCCCGACGTAACCCGAAGCAGCTGAAACGGGTATAGTTTTCCAGTCAGCATAGGTACAGTTCTCACTAACCGACGTATGCGTCATATCCTCTGTAAGCAAACTCTGCCTTACAGGTGGCGGCATTCCAGCTGTGTATGAAATCATATTCTCTGTAAGCAATCCTTTCCTTACAGGTGCGACATTCTAGCCGTGTATGAATTAATATCCTCTGCAAGTGATCCCAGGTTATCAGGTGCAGGTACAGCTCTCAATAGCTGTGTAACACTAGAAAATGTTCTGTGGTCATACCACTATCTATCTGACTACCTTCATGCAGCAGATCATTACATAATCATTCTCATTATCATCATTCATCATCATTCTCATTATTCATCATCATTTTCACATTCTTATGCAGTACCTCTTTCTTTCTCTGTTCAATCATACTGTACAAACTTTACATCTTTCACTTACAATATCCTGACTCAAACCATTTCTCTTTATCTTATTTTTCTTTTCTCTTTGTATCTCTTTACTTTACTCTGGTTACTCTGTGCTGTGTGTTACTTTATTCTGCTCTGATTTCTCTGTTTAATATGTGTATTTAAAGCTTATGTAAATTTCGGTATGAATAGTTAGCCTGTCCCAGGTATAGGTTCATTAAGTCTATACTGAAACAGTTTAACTTTTCATATAATACCTAACCCTAGTCGCAACTCAAGTACTAACTAAGTTGCCCTAGTTCGTTCACTAGTCTCTGTCTATTTTTCTGTCATTAAAATTTTACAGACTTTTTCTTTGGTTTTTATCTTTTCTTTAACTTTTTATCTTTTCTTTATGTTTGCCTCACTATCATGTTATTACAACTCCCTAAGTGTTTTATGAAGGTAATTATGAGATTCTGCGCTTAAAGTTGTCTTTCTAAAGCTTTTACAAAAAATTGCCTTTTCTGTATTATTTTATTATTTTTATTAAAATATTATTTTTAATTAAATATTATTATTTAATATTTTATTATTATTTACTATTTTATTATTAAATTTTCGAAAATTACCATGCCTTTACCTTTTAACCTTTAAAATTAACTTTTTACCCCGGTAACTTTTAATATTTCTACTTTAAGCACCCTAACTTTCAGAAATTACAAAATAACCCCCAAATACCAAAATATTTACTTCCTTGCCCTTTTATGGATCAAAAAGGTGTTCTTCATTGTTCTTCACCACACTCAAAGTGTTCTTCATGTTCTTCATATGTTCTTCAAATTCTTTCTCTATTTTTACTCGTTTTTTAATCTTTTCAGCAACCGATTTTTACCAAAATTCAAAATAAATTCCCAGCCACTAAAACCCCATCTTTTCTCCATGATTTTAACACAAATTGAATCCCAATTTAAGGCCTGGGGTTTCGTTTTCCAGAAGCCACAAGAACACACATTCATAGCTTGAATTTCATCAAACTTCATCAAATTTTCACCAAAATTTCAACAAGAATTACTCATACAAACAATCAATTTCAAGCACAGCCAAACCATATCATAATCAAAAAACTCAAACACAATCAATCAAGATTAAATTCGTTAATCCCTGCCTGGTTTTGCTGCTCCTAATTCGGTTAAACTTTCAGGTGGTCCTTAAGCACTTCTTCCTCCTAAATCACATCAAGAAAAACTTTAAATCCAAAAATTCTCAACTGACCAAATCTCACTCAGTATGTTAGAAAGAGATATCTCACCTTAGATTTGCTGAAAATTCACGTTTCTTGGCCCTCAAGTCAAGTTAAGCATGATTCCAAAGGAAGAACATCAAGAAAACACATGTTTTGCATGGTTTTCCTTGAAAACCGAATTGAAATGGGAGGGAGACAGCCATCTCACCTTATTTCCATCCTTGATAAGTTACATGGTTATGTAGAGGAAGAAGAGAGAATCATTTTGGTGAAATCGGAGTTTTGATTTGAGTTTTAGTTTAGAAGAAATCAAGCTTTGAAGATTAAGTGTTCATGAAAGTTTCTCTCTTTTCTCTCTTGTTATTTTCGGCCAAAATGATGAAATGAGGCAGCCTTGGAGGTCTTGGGGTGTAAGGTGAGTTGTGATTGGTTGGCTTGGAGGTGGATTAAAATAATATTAAAATATCTCTGGTGTCAACTACTAAAACTAGGTCTATCGAAACACTCATAAAAACATCTCTAAAAATTATTTTCTGAGATACTAGCATAAATGACACTAGTAACATATTTATTATGAGAATAGAACATGTATAATGAGGCCTTAGCATTTCTAAATTCATCAGAGAGTGCTGGTACTAAGCTGCACCAGTAAACCGTAAACCCTGTTAAACCGATTTTCTATTTTTAACAAAAACAGACCAGGTAACCTTATAATGTCATTCAAGCATTTTCTAATACTAATATAATGATAATATTATACTATTATCTCTCTCCTCTCATGAATCGAGTCTGGTTTGTCAAACAGAGACTATTTACGAAATTCAGAATCAAAACTGCCAACCGATACGGTTCAAAAACTAGGTTCTTCGCGATTGCATTATTGGGCTTGCCTCAGAGGAGGTTCTAGCTTAAGGATGACTTAATGATAATGAGGATTGAGATGCTTGATGGTATAACAGAGGTGTTCCCTTTACTGATCTTCTGGAGAAATCCGTACTTTCAGAAAAGATCTCATGTACTCGAAAATCAGGGTTGTTACATTCTACCCTCCTAAAAGAAAATTTTGTCCTCAAAATTTCAGTTACCTGAGAATAGATGCGGGTAATCAGCTTTCATCTTATCTTCCAGTTCCCAAGTGTGCTCTTCTTTTCCTCTTTGTTCCCAAGCTACTTTGACTAAGCGAACAACTTTACCTCTTAGCTGCTTATCACTTCTTTCTACTATCTGAACTTAGTGATGCTTGATATGTCAAATCATTTTATAATTGTACTATTTCTGGTTGTGAAATGTGACTCTCATCGGGAATATATTTCTTAAGTTGCAAGACATGAAGAACATCATGAAGGTTTGATAAATAAGGAGGAAGGACTATTTGATAAGCTACTAGACCGACTCTTTTAAGTATTTGGAAAGGTTCTATGTATCGTGGGTTAAGCTTTTTAGTCTTAAGGGCTCTACCTATTCCAGTAATCGAAGTTACTTCTAGAAAGACACGGTTTCCGTCACTAAACTCTAAGGGTCTACGTCTATTATCGGTATAGCTCTTTTGTCGGCCTTGTGCTGTCTGGATCTTCCGACGAATCTTCTTTATCTTCTCAGTAGTTTCTTACACTAAGTTTGGACCTAAGACACTAGCTTCCCCATCGTCATTCCAACACAATGGTGTCCGACATCTTCTTTTGTAGAGAGCTTCGTATGGTGCCATCCCGATACTTTATTGGCAACTGTTGTTGTAGACAAATTCGACCAACAGCAAATACTTATCCCAGCTGCTTTGGTTGTCTATCATACATAATCATAACATGTCTTCTAACCTCTGGATTGTCTGCTCTGATTGTCCGTCTATCTGAGGATGGTATGCTATACTCGTGTGCAATTCTGTTTCCAACGCTTTCTGAAAAGCTCCCCAAAATCTAGTAGTAAACCTCGAAACTTGATCTGAGACAATTTACGAAGGTATCCCATGTAGTCGTACGTTTTCTTGAATATATATTCGTTCCAGCCTTTCTAAAGTATAGTCAACTCGAATCGGAAGAAAGTGCGCTGACTTTGTCAACCTGTCCACAATTACCCAGATGGTATCGTGTCCTGTTGAGGTCCTTGGCAATCCCATGACAAAATCCATAGTAATCTGCTCCCATTTCTATTTTGGTATTTCTAAGGGTTGCAGGGTTCCTGACAGCTTCTGATTTTCAACCTTCATCTTCTGGCAGGTTAAACATTTTGAGACATAATCAGCTACTTCTTTCTTTAAGCCCGGCCACCAGAACATTTGTTTCAAATCTCGATACATCTTTGTCACTCCAGGATGCATAGAAAATCTACTTTGGTGAGCTTCAGCAAGAATCTTTTATCACAATTCTCCAGAGTTAGGCACACAAATTCTGTTCTTGTACCTCTATAGGCCACTACGATCCTGTCTCACAGCTTCTGGTTCTTCTATGTTTATCCGTCTCAACATCGTCATCATTTCTGAGTCCTGTGCTTGTGCTTGCTGAATACTAATCTTAAAATCTGGTGTTATATGCAATTGAGCCAAACGGACTCCATTTGATGTCTCAGTCATAGCCAACTTAAGGTCCTCAAATTTCGCGAGTAATTTTTCTTCCTGTATCATCATCCAAGAGATACTCAAATTTTCCTACTTAAAGCATTTGCCACCACGTTCGCTTTCCCTGGGTGATAATTTAATTTGAAATCATAGTCCTTCAAAAATTCCATCCACCTTCGCTGTCCAGAATTCGCACTTTGATAGTTTATCATATAACTTCCGAGTCCTCAGTGTCTGCAATACAGTCCTTAGATGCTCTTCATGCACTCTTTCTGTCTTCGAATAGATGAGAATATCGTCTATGAAAACTACTACAAACTGATCAAGGTAAGGACGAAAAATACGATTCATGCAATCCATGAAAATCATAGGAGCATTAGTTAGTCCAAACGACATAACCGTAAACTCAGTGACCATAACGAGTTCTAAATGCAGTCTTCAGTATATATGATTCTTTCACTCCAATCTAGTGATAGCTCGATCGCAAATCAATCTTCGAGAACACAGTTGCACCTTCCAACTGATCCATCAAATCATCTATCCGTGGAAGTGGATACTTGTTCTTGATAGCGTCTTTATTTAGCTGTCGGTAATCTACGCAAAGTCTGATTCCACCGTCCTTCTTCTTTACTAGCAATACTGGAGCTCCCCAAGATGATGCACTAGGATGAATAAATTCCTTTCCAAGCAGCTCATCCAACTACTTCTTCAACTTTGCAAGTTCCAGTGGTGACATCCGGCACGGTGCTATGGAAATCGGTCCGGTTCCAGGTACTAGTTTAATGCTGAATTCTATCTCTCACTAAGGAAGAAACTCAGGTATGTCGTCTGGGAAAACATCAGGAAATTCCTTCGCCACTCGAATTCGTTCTAATCTTAGTTCACTATCATTCGAGCTAGCCACTAACAGAACGTACCCCTCACAATCACTCCCGTCTAAGGTAACTCTTACAGAATTCAGATATAAGGTGTGGGACAGAAATGGTTTAGTACATAGACAATCAGATGGAATAACAGCAGTTCTTTTAAAATAATCAAGGAAAGCATGATACTTAGATAACCAATCTAATCCTAAAATAACTTCTAAACCATATAGAGGCAAACAGATTAGATCGTGTATAAAAGTCATGTTCCTAATAGCTAATAGTACTTGCAGGCACACTAAACTGGTCAAAGCATTTTGGGATGCAGGTGTATAGACAATCAAGTAAAAATTCAATTTAAAGAAATATAATCCTAACTCGTAAGCAATAGTTAGAGAAATAAAGAATGCGATGCACCCGAATCATACAGTATATTTAGAAATCGATTGTTGACATAACACTGACCTTGAATGAGGGCGTTCGATTGCACAACATCGTCAATAGTGATAACAAACACTCATCCTTGTTGTTGGGTTCTGATTGGATTTCGAGTAAATCCCTTCGGACAATCCTTGGCAATATGTCCAAGTTCTCCACAAGCATAGCAGTTAGGTGATCCAAACTAGCAAGACCTGTTATCATGCTCTTTTCCGCATTGCTTACATGCAGTGTTTATGTAAGCCTGATGGGCTCGTTTACCATTGCCTTGCCTTACTTTACCTCTATTCTTACCCGTACGGCGAGCAGTAATGTTACCAACTTGTAGGTTCCTATGCTGTCGTATGCCACGCGCTTTAAAATGCACCCTTCTCCCAGTTGCCTGATGATTGCTAAGACGCCTTGGTGGAAATCCTTGGCGACTCACCTTGGCCATAATCACTTTCTTAATACATTCTTCCACTAACTTGCTCTTGTTGACTAATTCAGCAAAATTATGTATCTCCAGAAGAACTATTGAACTCATCAGATCATCACGAAGGCCTCCTTCAAACTTCAAGCACTTCCATTCTTCAAAGTCAGCAGGATTCCCTTGACAGGTCTTAGAGAAACGACACAAGTCATCGAAATTACGAGCATAGTCAGCAACAGTCATATCCCCTTGCCTCAGTTGCATAAGCTCTATCTCTTTAGCATCACACACTGCTCTTGAGAAATATTTCTTGTAGAATTCATCTTTAAAAATATCCCAAGGAATGTCACTTTCATTACATTGTAGCAGTCGCTGTATCCCCTGCCACTAGTACTCAGCTTCTCCCTCGAGCATATAAGTAGCAAACTCTACGTGTTGTCCTTCCGGAACATGCTGCGCTCTCAGTGATCGTTCAATACCTCGAAACCAGTTATCAGCATCAGTCGCAACGAGTGTACCCTTGAACTTAGGCGGATTAACCTTCAGAAAGGTCGCAAGGGTCATAGGTCTTTCAGGATGCCCTAAGTTATTCTCATCATTCCCATTTCTCACTCCAAGACGTTCAACAGCCCTAGCCGCTGTTACCGCAGCTTTACGTACTACTTCAGCCGCGTTGTTCATGGTAGCCATAAACGTTTCCTATTCCCTCTCGTAGTTAATATTAGGAATTCCTTCCCGTACGCCTCGTCTCCATGAACCCATTGTAGTCCTGTTCACACCAAACAATCATTGTTAAGGTGATCAGTCTTAACACTTCAAGTCAAGTGTGAACATTCCCAAAATGAAAACACAGAAACAATCATGCAACATATATCACTGGGATATCCTATACGCATGAGACACACAACAGAGTACGCAATGAAGCATAGTCAGTACACTCCCCAGGCTTTATTGGGAACGAACTGCTCTGATACCAAATTGTAACGACCCAATTTTCAATATCTCTAGATCATACCGAAAACTGAGCGCTACCAATTTATCTTTCTAATTATTATCTATTATTTATCATATGAGCCTGATTCGTTATTAAAAGCGTAGTTAATTTGCGAGGTGTATTCTTTTTTTTTAAATGTTTGGATTAATAGGCGAAATCACTCATAATCAATTCACAAGTAATAACAGATAAAACAGTTATAAATAACCACACATAAATACATCACGAGTAGTTAACAACATTCAGTGATTCAGCCTTTATTAGAATATAGACTGTTAGTTAGAACACCCCTAGATATAGCTAAATAATATCTATATACATGTATATACATACAACATCCCAGGTCCTGACCTGTTCAAGAGGTCCCTAAGCTGGCACCTAGGCTAGCTAGACTCTATACTCACCTAGTCCCTCTAAACTACTAAAGCGAGGGAAAGTACATTCTAGGTCTTCAAAACTCAAGTCAGGTGGAACGTCATCAAAAGATAGAACATCATCTGCTACTCCTCTGCACGATCAGACTTTTCCACAGGACGTCTCTCTGGTACCTCATGAAGTAGCCACACAATAGGAATCTCGTACACAGGATTTAGGTTAAAGTGCGCATACGAACGGGGTGCAGACGTTGGCTGGTCTCACAGTATATACATATAAATAGAGAATGATATTCACCCTAGACTCAGAAGACTATCTAGAGCAGAATCCTCTTCTTGCGAACGGTCATCAGCGAACTATGGTAAGGTACTCTTACTTCCATCTGAAGGGGGAAGGGAGAGAGAAGGGGTAAGAACTGGGGAGTTCTTAGTAGGGTCGGGGTTATTAGTTACGTTTATTAATTCTATATTGTTTAGCAGACTATTAGCAGAATACAAAGGAGCAGTAATTAGAAAACACAGATAAGTAGAGAAGATAGAGAAAACAGATAGCAGAACTCAAACAGAAGAATACAAGAAAATAACAAAAGCACAGAGAATGGAATACAAAAAAGGAAAGCATACATTCATACCACAATCATAACAAAGGAAATGCGCAACCATGTATGATGCATGTCTAGCCCTAGCGCAGGTAATAAGCTCATCTGTCGGTTTCTACCTGCTCCCGACGTAACCCGAAGCAGTTGAAACGGGTATGGTTTTCTAGTCAGCATAGGTACATTTCTCACTAACCGACGTATGCGTCATATCCTCTGTAAGCAAACTCTGCCTTACAGGTGGCGGCATTCCAGCCGTGTATGAAATCATATTCTCTGTAAGCAATCCTTGCCTTACAGGTGTGGCATTCTAGCCGTGTATGAATTAATATCCTCTGCAAGTGATCCCACGTTATCAGTTGCAGGTACAGCTCTCAATACCTATGTAACACTGGAAAACGTTCTGTGGTCGTACCACTATCTATCTGACTACCTTCACGCAGATGATCATTACATAATCATTCTCATTATCATCATTCATCATCATTCTCATTATTCATCATCATTTTCACATTCTTATGCAGTACCTCTTTCTTTCTCTATTCAATCATACTATACAAACTTTACATCTTTCACTTTTACAATATCCTGACTCAAACTATTTCTCTTTATCTTATTTTTCTTTTCTCTTTGTATCTCTTTACTTTACTCTGGTTACTCTGTGCTCTGTGTTACTTTATTCTGCTCTGATTTCTCTGTTTAATATGTGTATTTAAAGCTTATGTAAATTTCGGTATGAATAGTTAGCCTGTCCCAGGTATAGGTTCATTAAGTCTATACTGAAACAGTTTAACTTTTCATATAACACCTAACCCTAGTCGCAACTCAAGTACTAACTAAGTTGCCCTAGTTCGTTCACTAGTCTCTGTCTGTTTTTCTGTCATTAAAATTTTACAGACTTTTTCTTTGGTTTTTATCTTTTCTTTAACTTTTTATCTTTTCTTTATCTTTGCCTCACTATCATGTTATTATCATGTTATGAAGGTAATTATGAGATTCTGCACTTCAAGTTGTCTTTTTAAAGCTTTTACAGAAAACTGCCTTTTCCGTATTATTTTATTATTTTTATTAAAATATTATTTTTAATTAAATATTTTTATTTAATATTTTATTATTATTTATTATTTTATTATTAAATTTTCGAAAATTACCTTGCCTTTACCTTTTAACCTTTAAAATTAACTTTTTACCCCGGTAACTTTTAATATTTCTACTTTAACCACCCTAACTTTCAGAAATTACAAAATAACCCCCCAAACACCAAAATATTTACTTCCTTGCCCTTCTATGGATCAAAAAGGTGTTCTTCATTGTTCTTCACCACACTCAAAGTGTTCTTCATGTTCTTCGTATATCCTTCAAATTCTTTCTCTGTTTTTACCCGTTTTTCAATCTTTTCAGCAACCGATTTTTACCGAAATTCAAAATAAATTCCCAGCCACTAAAACCCCATCTTTTCTACATGATTTTAACACAAATTGAACCCCAATTTAGGGCCTAGGGTTTCGTTTTCCAGCAGCCACAAGAACACACATTCATAGCTTGAATTTCATCAAATTTCATCAAATTTTCACCAAAATTTCAACAAGAATTACTCATACAAACAATCAATTTCAAGCACAGCCAAACCATATCATAATCACACAACTCAAACAAAATCAATCAATATGAAATTCGTCAATCCCTACCTGGTTTTGTTGCTCCTAATTCGGTTAAACTTTCAGGTGGTCCTTAAACACTTTTTCCTACTAAATCTCATCAAGAACAACTTTAAATCCAAAAACTCTCAACTGACCAAATCTCACTCAGTATGTTAGGAAGAGATATCTCACCTTATACTTGCTGGAACTTCATGTTTCTTGGCCCTTAAGTCAAGTTAAGCATGATTCCTAAGGAAGAACATCAAGAAAACACATGTTTTGCATCGTTTTCCTTGAAAACCGAATAGAAATGGGAGGGAGACAGCCATCTCAACTTATTTCCATCCTTGATAAGTTACATGGTTATGTAGAGGAAGAAGAGCGAATCATTTTGGTGAAATCAGAGTTTTGATTTGAGTTTTAGTTCAGAAGAAATCAAGCTTTGAAGATTAAGTGTTCATGAAAGTTTCTCTCTTTTCTCTCTTGTTATTTTCGGCCAAATTGATGAAATGAGACAGCCTTGGAGGTCTTGGGGGTGTAAGGTGAGTTGTGATTGGTTGGCTTGGAGGTGGATTAAAATAATATTAAAATATCTCTGGTGTACAACTACTAAAACTAGGTGTATCGGAACACTCGTAAAAACATCTCTAAAAATTATTTTCTGATCTACTAGCATAAATGACACTAGTAACATATTTACTATGAGAATAGAACATGTATAATGAGACCTTAGCATTGCTAAATTCATCAGAGAGTGCTGGTACTAAACTGCACCAGTAAACCGTAAACCCGGTTAAACCGATTTTCTGTTTTTAACAAAAACAGACCAGGTAACCTTATAATATCATTCAAGAATTTTCTAATACTAATATAATGATAATATTATACTATTATCTCTCTCCTCTCATGAATCGAGTCCGGTTCGTCAAACAGAGTCTATTTACGAAAATCAGAATCAAAACTTCCAACCGATACGGTTCAAAAACTAGGTTCTTCACGATTGCGTTATCGAGCTTGCCTCAGAGGAGGTTCTAGCTTAAGGATGACATAATGATAATGAGGATTGAGATGCTTGATGGTATAACAGAGGTGTTTCCTTTACAGATCTTCCGGAGAAATCCGTACTTTTAGAAAAGATCTCATGTACTCAAAAATTAGGGTTGTTACACTTCGCCCTGAGATGCTACCACTGGAGAATCCTTGAACCCCATGTAGTTTTATGAATTTTTGGATGTATATGGCCCGGTCTGTGGGTCTTCAAACTCTTTTCGTTTTGTAGTTTTGTTATTTTGTTTTCTAAACACTTTTAGTTGCTTTGCTGTTAGCAACTTTATTTTGGGAAAACAAAGTATTTTGGAAAAGGTGAATGCCAATAACGTTTGCCACATTAGTGCCACTAAGTTTGAAGTTAACGTGAATCAATTTTGGCTTGGAACGTTAGTGAAAATGGTGATCGTCACTAACGTTCTCGAACCCACACTTTCACTTATCGTTAACACCACTAACGTCCTAATTAACGTCCATGCCTAACTCACACTTTCTCTGCAAGCAAAGCTGAGCCCACTGAAGATTGTAACTGCTTCAACTAAAGATCCAAAGGCCCATATCCAAGACTTGAAGAAGCCAACTAGAAGATCAGAAGAGTAGTATATATAGGAGTAGTTTTGAACTAGTAAGGGAGCTTTTGGCATTTTGGAGAACTGCACTCTGTATTTTACTTTCTCTGTAACTTCTAGTTTTATTTTGGAAAATGTACTTTCATTTATGCTTTCCATTTCCAGAGCCATGAACAACTAAACCCCTTTCATTGGGTTAGGGAGCTCTGTTGCAATTTGATGGATCAATAATAGTTTTTATTATTTTTCTTATTTCTTTTCTCTTGATTTTACTAGAAAGCTTTCAATCTTCATCCTATTGGGTAGTTGTCTTGGAAAAGAAGCTATTCATACTTGAATCTCTTCGGACCTTGGAAGAGGAATGAAGAGATCATGCTAGAAATGCTTTCTCATGTTGGACCAAATTGGGGTTTGGATGGATATGGTGATATATAATCCTACCAACACTTTGATTTGGGAATACATGTGGTATAATCAGTGACCATACTTCATCTCTTCTCATGAGCAATTAGACCAAGGAATTGGCTATTGATCAAGATTTGAGAGATTGGGTTGCCAAGGGATTGAAATCGAATCACTTAAGATTGCCAAGGAGATCAATGAATGCATTGATTGAGGAAGAGATGAGAATGAACTTGATCCGGAGAATACAACATCTCCTGAGCCCAATGAATCTCCCATTTCTGATCTTACCTATTCTCTTTACTTTCTGCCATTTACTTTTATGTTCATTTTCCAAATCCCCATTTAAGATTCTACAATTTACTTTCCGTCATTTACATTCTGTCATTTACTTCCAGCAATTACATTTTCTGTTATTTACTTTCCCGCCATTTACTTTTCTGCAAATCTCAACTCAATTTCTGCTTAGCTCAACTAGAACATTCCTCTGATTAAAGTTGCTTGACCAATCAATCCTTGTGGGATTCGACCTCACTCTATTGTGAGTTTTTACTTGACGACAATTCGGTATACTTGTCGAGGGAAAATTGTTGAGAGACAAGTTTCCTTGCATCAAGTTTATGGCGCCGTTGCCGGGGATTGATTTTGTATTAACAATGATTAAATTGGTGTATAACTAGATTGAGTATTTTTCTTTTGTTTGATTTAATTTCTATTTTAGTGATTTACTTTCAGTTTTAGTTATTTTCTTTCCTTTATCCCTTACCTGTTTGTGGTGTTCTCTTATTTGTTACAATTCAGTTCACTAACCCACTAACTGTTTGATAAATTGCATCACTCACACTAATAGCATTTCTGACGAGAATACTTCCTACATTTGTCTCCTTCTAGCTTGTGCCTTGTTGGTTGTATAACAGGTAGAAGAAGCGGGGCTTCAACTTCCTTTGATTCTGAACCTGAGAGGACCTTTCTTAGACTAAGGAGGGAAGCAAGAGGAAAGAGAGTTGTTAGTTCTGAGGAAGAGGAGGAGTATTTTGAACCAGATATGGATGAGAATATGGAGAACCATCATGAAGAAGAGGCTCACAACCATGGCAGAGAAGGCCCAGTGCATCATGCTGGACAAGAGAGAAGAGTTCTAGGCTCTTACATCAATCCAAACCCAGGAAACTATGGAAGTAGCATCCAAAAGCCAACCATACATGCCAATAACTTTGAACTAAAGCCACAGCTCATCACCCTTGTTCAGAACAACTGTTCATTCGGAGGAAGTGTCCAAGAATACCCTAATCAACATCTAACCACCTTCCTGAGGATATGTGATACTGTGAAGTCCAATGGTGTTCATCCTGACACCTATAGATTGCTTTTGTGCCCCTTTTCACTCAAGGACAAAGTATCTAAATGGATGGAATATTTCCCGAAGGAGAGCTTAACAACTTGGAAAGATGTGGTGAACAAATTCTTGGCGACATTCTATCCTCCTCAAAGAATCAACAGGTTGAGAGCTGAGGTACAAACCTTCAGGCAACAAGATGGTGAAACTCTCTATGAAGCATGAGAGAGGTTTAAGGACGTGACAAGAAGGTGCCCGCTAGATATGTTCAATGAATGGGTGCAGTTACACATTTTCTATGAAGGTCTTCCTTATGAATCAAAGAAGGCAGTAGACCACTCATCCGGGGGATCTCTGAACAAGAAGAAGACCATTGAAGAAGCCATAGATGTCATTGAGACTGTAGCTAAGAATGACTACTTCTATGCTTCTGAAAGAGGCAACACTAGAGGAGTGATGGAGCTAAACAACGTGGATGCACTGCTGGCTCAAAACAAGATGATCACCAAATAGCTGGCTAACCTTACCAAGAAGATGGAAAGGAACTAAGTAGTAGCAATCACTACCTCATCAGCAGCTCAAGAAGGAGTGAATGCAGAGGCAGAGGGTGATCAGGAATAAGCCAACTACATTGGGAACTCACCTAGGCAGACCCATGATCCATACTCCAAAACTTATAATCCTGGTTGGAGGAACCACCCAAATTTTGGGTGGGGAAATCAACAAGATCAAGGCCAAGATCAGAGACGTCACAACCCCAACAACAATGCAGCTCACCAATATTCCACACAGAGATCATATCAGCACCCACCTAACAAAACTTCTCAACATCCATATCAAAACTAAAATGGCTCTTCTCATCCCTCGAATCGCAACTCACCATCATCCGAAGATAGACTCTCAAGGATTGAGACTCTACTTGAACGTATATGCAAAGAAGTTCAAGACAGTAAAATATTCCGAGATGAAGTGCGGTCCAATATGTAGAATTAAGATGCTGCCATCAAGAAACTTGAGACATAAATTGGCTACCTATTTAAGCAAATTCCCAGCCATAACCTGTGCAGCAACACTGATCCAAACCCAAGGGAGGAATGTCAGGCTATCACCCTCAGAAGTGGAAAGGAATTGAAGGAAACTTCCAAGAAACCACAACAGAAGAACTCAAATGAAAAAAAAGAGGAACAAGATGATGTTCAAGTTTCCACTCCCAATTCACATCAAAAAGGAAAAATGCCGAGGCCAAACGTTCCAAAAGCTCCATATCCCCAGCAATTGAAAAAGAAGGGGGATGACAACCAATTCTCAAGATTTTTGGAAATCTTCAAAAAACTACAGATTAACATACCCTTTGCTGAAGCAATAGAGCAAATGCCGCTCTATGCCAAGTTCTTGAAGGAATTAATGACCAAGAAGAGAAGCTGGAAGAGCAACGAGACTGTGATACTAACCGAAGAATGCAGTGCCATCATTCAGCATAAACTACCCCAGAAATTGAAGGATCCTGGGAGTTTCCAGATTCCTTGTATTATAGAGGAAATCATAGTGGAAAAGGCCCTATGTGATTTAGGAGCCAGCATCAATCTGATGTCTGTAGCTATGATGAGAAAAATGAGGATTGAAGAGGCCAAGCCAACAAAAATGGCCCTACAGCTGGCAGACCGATCATTCAAGTTTCCTCACGGCATAGTAGAAGACTTGCTGGTGAAGGTAGGAGATTTTATCTTCCCAGCAGACTTTGTAGTGTTGGATATGAAGGAGGGAACCAAGGCCTCTATCATCCTGGGAAGACCATTCTTGGCCACTGCTAGAGCTATCATTGATGTCTAAAAAGGTGAACTTACCCTGAGATTACACAATGAGAAGATGACATTCAATGTGTTCAAGGCTATGAGTTACCCACAAGAACCATTGGGAGAATGTATGAGGTTGAATTCACTAGAAGATGCAGTACAAGAGATTTTTGAAGAAGAAGAACTTGAGGGGTTAACAGAGGAGGAATCAGCATCAAGCGAAGAGGCTGCAACAGCGGAGATTCATGTTCAGGGCACACTAGAAGAGGAGAATGAAAGAAAAGAAGCACCCAAACTTGAACTCAAAGCACTGCCGCCCACTCTCAAATATGCATATTTAGGGGAGAATGAAAGTTACCCAGTGATCATAAACTCAGCCATCAGCCAAGAACAAGAGGAGGAACTACTCCAAGTATTACAAAAGCATAAGGATGCCATTGGATGGACCCTTGCTGACTTGAAGGGAATCAGTTCGGCCATATGCATGCATAAGATACTGCTGGAAGATGATGCCAAACCATCCATCCAACCCCAAAGAAGGCTAAATCCAGTCATGAAGGAAATGGTACAGAAGGAAGTCATGAAGCTGTGGCAAGGAGGGGTGATCTACCCAATTTCAGATAGCCCATGGGTCAGCCCCGTCGAAGTGGTCCCCAAGAAAGGAGGAATCACTGTAGTACCCAATGAGAGGAACGAACTCATCCCTACAAGAACGGTCACAGGATGGAGGATGTGCATTGACTACAGAAAACTCAATGAAGCTACAAAAAAAGATCACTTCACACTCCCCTTCATGGATCAGATTTTGGAAAGACTTGCAGGACATGCATATTACTGTTTTCTAGATGGCTACTCAGGATATAATCAAATAGTGGTTGATCCGAGAGACTAGGAGAAAACGTCATTTACTTGCCCATATAGAGTGTTTGCATACAGGCGCATGCCATTTGGGCTATGTAATGCTCCTGCAACGTTTCAATGCTGCATGCTTTCTATCTTCTCAGATATGATAGAAAAATTCATTGAAGTCTTTATGGATGACTTTTCAGTATTCGGGGATTCCTTTCCTAATTGTCTAAATCACCTTGCCCTGGTGTTAAAAAGATGCCAATAAACCAATTTGGTCCTGAATTGGGAAAAATGTCACTTTATGGTGACAGGAGGAATAGTCCTCAGCCATAAGGTTTCTAACCGAGGCATTGAGGTAGACAGAGCTAAGGTGGAACTCATTGAAAAATTACACCCACCAAGTGATGTCAAGGCAATTAGGAGCTTTTTAGGGCATGCTGGCTTTTACAGAATGTTTATTAAAGATTTTTCAAAGATAGCCAAGCCCTTAAGCAATCTCCTTGTATCTGATACACCATTTGTCTTTGATGAAAAGTGCATGCTAGCATTCGAAAACTTGAAAAGGAGGCTGTCCTCTGCTCCTATCATTTCCCCACCTAATTGGAACTTACCATTTGAACTGATGTGTGATGCATCTGATTTTGCAGTTGGGGCAGTGTTAGGACAGAGGAAAGATAATTTGGTTCATGTGATATACTATGCCAGCAAAGTCCTCAATGACACTCAAAGAAATTATATCACTACTGAAAAGGAATTGTTGGCAATAGTTTTTGCATTTGACAAGTTTAGATCTTACCTCATTGGTGCCAAAGTGATCGTTTTCACAGATCACACAGCACTTAAATATTTATTTGCCAAGCAGGAATTAAAACCAAGACTGATAAGATGGATCTTGTTATTGCAGGAATTCAATATTGAGATCAGAGATAAGAAAGGAGTGGAGAACAAGGTAGCCGATCACCTGTCCAGAATTCCTCATGACAAAGGTGGAACACATGATTCCAGTGTGAATGAGTGCTTCCCAGATGAGCAGTTAATGACGGTTCACAAAGCGCCCTAGTTTACAGACATTGCCAATTAGGGCTTTACCTCCAGAGATCAATAAACATCAAAAAAGAAAGCTCATCAATTACGCAAAATATTTTGTCTTGGATGAGCCATATCTCTTCAAGAAGTGTTCAGATGGAATTCTGAGAAGATGTGTCTCAAAAGAAGAGGGACGAGAGGTCCTGTGGAACTGCCACGGCTCGTGCTATGGAGGCCATTTTGGAGGGGAAAGAACTGCAGCAAAGGTGTTACAAAGTGGATTCTTTTGGCCCACCCTTTTCAAAGATGCCAAAGAACTAGTAAAGAACTGCAATCAATGCCAAAGAGCTAGAAACTTACCCAAAAGAAATGAGATGCTACAGAATTTCATCTTAGAACTGGAACTGTTTGATGTGTGGGGAATCGATTTCAAGGGACCATTTCCAACCTCATATTCAAACAAGTATATCTTGGTAGCAGTGGATTACATTTCCAAGTGGGTAGAGGCTATTGCAACCCCAACAAATGATAACAAGGTGGTCATGAAATTCCTCAGAAAGAATTTCTTTAGCTGGTTCGGAGTCCCCCGAGCACTCATCAGTGATGGAGGGAGCCATTTTTGTAACAGACCACTAGAAGCTCTCCTCTTACGATACGGGGTGAAACACAAGGTTGCCATGCCCTACCATCCCCAAACAAGTGGACAAACTGAGATATCTAACAGAGAATTAAAAAGGATTCTGGAGAAGACTGTAGGAGCATCAAGAAAGGACTGGTCGAAGAAGCTAGATGATGCTCTTTGGGCATTGGTGCACGAAATTGTAATGTTAATGTTCACATTACTCTCTTACAACTTCGCACAACTAACCAGCAAGTGCACTGGGTCGTCCAAGTAATACCTTACGTGAGTAAGGGTCGATCCCACGGAGATTGTTGGCTTGAAGCAAGCTATGGTTATCTTGTAACTCTTAGTCAGGATATAATATCAATAATAATTCTTAATTTGAATTGTAAAAAGTAAGAAGGGCAGAACACAAATTATACTTGTATGCAGTAATGGAGAATATGTTGGAGTTTTGGAGATGCTTTGTCTTCTGAAATTCTGCTTTCCTCTGTTTCCTGATTCACGCACACACGTCCTCCTATGGCAAGCTGTGTGTTGGTGGATCACCGTTGTCAATGGCTACCATCCATCCTTCCAGTGAAAAGGGTCCAGGTGCGCTGTCACCGCACGGCTAATCATCTACAGGTTCTCAATCATACCGGAATGGTATTTACTATCCTTTTGCGTCTGTCACTATGCCCAGCACTCGCGAGTTTGAAGCTCGTCACAGTCATTCAATCCTTGAATCCTACTCGGAATACCACAGACAAGATTTAGACTTTCCGGATTCTCTTGAATGCTACCATCAATCTAGCTTATACCACGAAGATTCTGATTAAGAGATCCAAGAGATATTCATTCATTCTACAGTGAATGGAAGTAGTTGTCAGGCACGCGTTCGTGGGGGAATGATGATGATTGTCACGTTCATCACATTCATGTTGAAGTGCGAATGGATATCTTAGATAGGAACACGCATGTTTGAATGGAAAACAGAAATACTTGCATTAATTCATCGAGACACAGCAGAGCTCCTCACCCCAACAATGGAGTTTAGAGACTCATGCTGTCAAAGAGTACAAAATTCAAAGCTAAAATGTCATGAGATACAAAATAAGTCTCTAAAAGTTGTTTAAATACTAAACCAGTAACCTAGGTTTACAGAAAATGAGTAAACTATGATAGATAGTGCAGAAATCCACTTTTGGGGCCCACTTAGTGTGTGTTGGGGCTGAGACTAAAGCTTCTCATGTGCCTGGGCTGTTTTGGGCGTTCAACGCTAGGCTGTAACCTGTTTTTGGCGTTGAACTCCAACTTGTAACGTGTTTCTGGCGCTGGACGCCAGACTGCAACATGGAACTGGCGTTGAACGCCAGTTTACGTCGTCTATCCTTGAGCAAAGTATGGACTATTATATATTGCTGGAAAGCCCTAGATGTCTACTTTCCAACGCAATTGGAAGCGCATCAATGGGACTCCTATAGCTCCAGAAATTCCATTCCGAGTGCAGAGAGGTCAGGATCCAACAGCATCAGCAGTCCTTTTTCAGCCTGAATCAGATTTTTGCTCAGCTCCCTCAATTTCTGCCAGAAAATACCTGAAATTACAGAAAAATACACAAACTCATAGTAAAGTCCAGAAATATGAATTTTGCCTAGAAACTAATGAAAATAAACTAAAAACTAACTAAAACATACTAAAAACTATATGAAATTAACCCCAAAAAGCGTATAAAATATCCGCTCATCAGGCATATAGAACGGCATTCAAAACACCAATCGGGATGTCCCCATATCAAATGGTGTATGAAAAGGCCTGTCATTTACCATTGGAGCTGGAACACAAAGCCCTCTGGGCTCTCAAGCTACTAAATTTTGATAGCATTACTGCTGGCGAAAAGAGGGTCTTGCAGCTGCAGAAAATGGAGGAGTTTAGATCTCAAGCCTATGAAAATGCCAAGATCTATAAAGAAAAGGCAAAGAGAAGACATGACCTCAATCTGACACCCAGGAGCTTCGAAAAAGGACAGCAAGTGCTCCTCTACACCTCTAAATTGAGACTTTTCCTTGGGAAACTCAAATCAAGGTGGTCAGGACCCTTTCTTGTCACAAAGGTCTCGCAATATAGACACATAGAAATCATGGAGGAAAGTTTAAAGAGGGCTTTCACTGTGAACGGACAAAGGCTCAAACACTACATGGGCAACATGGGCGAAAACTCCAAAATGAAGTATCATCTCAACTAATGGAGAAATCGTCGAGCTAGCAATGCTAAAAGAGCGCTTCGTTGGGAGGCAACCCAACCTAAGGTAGTTTCCTTTTCATGATCTTTTCCATAAAAGTTACAAGTAGTTTTCCCTGTATTGTGAGGAGCTAAGTTTGGTGTTGCACACCAAAACAATCCAAGAGTGAATGTGTAATTCTAAGTTTGGTGTTCCACCAAAGATTTCAGTTAGAATCACATTACACCTCTTCAATGGCAAGTTGCTAGCCCCAACCAATCAGGGAAACCACTTAACAATAGTTTAGTTTCTAGTTCATAGTCGTTTTATTAATAAAAGCACATGAGGTACTCTGCATGTATTCAATCTGTTGCATTAGGCAAGGAACTAAGTTTGGTGTTCACACACCATATTAAGTTCAGAAATTCATAAGCATACATGCATGCTAACTATTTCTCAAGTGCTTTGGGAACAAGCAACTTCCAATAACTTTGCAGGAATTCAATCAATCTTCTGAAAAAAAAAGCAGTACACCATCATCCAAGGAGGCGAAGAAGGATGCAAAAGCTATGGATGATGACAACAAAGGGATAGCTAAAAGGCACCACCAAAAGGTTGTATTGTTACTTGATTCCATATGCTTGGAAATGCTCAAATTGGAAGTCTGAATGTGCCCCTGATTAATAGTTACTCCTTAGTTTAGATCACTAGAATTTAATGTTTGTTTCCCGTGCTTTTGTCACATGTGTTACAGCCTGGTGTTGAACGCCCAAAACAGCCCTATGCACGTGATTAGCTTAAGTCTCAGCTCCAGCACACACCAAGTGGGCCCCAGAAGTGGATTTCTGCACTATCCATCTTAGTTTACTCATTTTCTGTAAACCTAGTTTACTAGTCTAGTATTTAAACAACTTTTAGAGACTTGTCTTGTATCTCATGACATTTTAGATCTGAACTTTGTACCTTTTGACGGCATGAGTCTCTAAACTCCATTGTTGGGGGTGAGGAGCTCTGCTGTGTCTCGATGAATTAATGCAAGTATTTCTGTTTTCCATTCAAACATGCATGTTCCTATCTAAGATATCCATCCGCACTTCAATATGAATGTGATGAACGTGACAATCATCATCATTCCTCCACGAACGCGTGCCTGACAACCACATACGTTCCACCGTAGAATGAATGAATATCTCTTAGATCTCTTAATCAGAATCTTCGTGGTATAAGCTAAATTGATGGCAGCATTCAAGAGAATCCGGAAAGTCTAAACCTTGTCTGTGGTATTCCGAGTAGGATTCAGGGATTGAATGACTGTGACGAGCTTCAAACTCGCGAGTGCTGGGCGTAGTGACAGACGCAAAAGGATAGTAAATCCTATTCTGGTACGATTGAGAACCTGCAGATGATTAGCCGTGCGGTGACAGCGCATCTGGACCCTTTTCACTTGAAGGATGGATGGTAGCCATTGACAACGGTGATCCACCAACACACAGCTTGCCATAGGAGGACGTGCGTGCGTGAATCAGAAAATAGAGGAAAGCAGAATTTCAGAAGACAAAGCATCTCTAAAACTCCAACATATTCTCCATCTTGCATACATGTATAATTTGTGTTCTGCCCTTTTATTCCTTGCAATCAAATTTGATAAGTGAATTATTTTATTGTTTTCCTGACTAAGAGTTACAAGATAACCATAGATTGTTTCAAGCCAACAATCTCCGTGGGATCGACCCTTACTCATGTAAGTTATTACTTGGACGACCCAGTGCACTTGTTCGTTAGTGGTACGAGTTGTAAAAAGTGTGATTTACAATTCGTGCACCAGAGGCCAACTTCATCACGTCGGTCTTTTCTAAGTTTTTTCTAGAAATCCTCTTTTTGGACCTTTGTCAGGTCTCTTTTAGGTATTACTTTTTATAACTTGTTTGTGGAAGGCCGACTTCATCGTGTCGGTCTCTTCTAAGTTAGTTCTAGTAATCCTCTTTTTTAGTGCTGGCCAGGCCTCTTTCCAGGGATTGACTTTGTATAACTTTGGTTATTGTGGTCAACTGGTCCAACTTCTTTGTGCCGGCCTGTCTTTTAAGTTATTTTTTGCAACCCATTTTATTAAGACCTTGTCAGGTCCTTTCTATGGATCACTTTCGATAACTTCTTGCATTATTCTGTTTTTGTCGCTTTTTCATCTTTGCCAATTTGGTCGAAGTTAGGTTTGATCCTTGTTTGGTCGACCTTTTGATGAATTTGGTTTTCATCTTCTTGGGTCTTTATTGTGGTCGGACAGTGAATTTGATCTTCACTTTCTACCGATCTTGTAGCTTTATAATCGGGCGATGAATTTTTTAGCGTTTCAGACTAATGCGCCTTGAGAATTTGTAGAAAATCTAAAAAATTTTATTCAAAAGAAAATGCAGATATATACATGTAGGTGTTTTATCCCTCTAAGTTGGGCAATTTGTAGATCTTGGCTTGGCACCTCATTAAAAAACCTTTTCAGGAAAAAGAGTGCACCTCATCCTAAGATCTTTATTAGCTCTAACTATAGTACCTTCTTAGGTTGCAGGCGTGCCACGACCTTGGAAGCTCTTGCCCTTCGAGTTCGGATAGTCTGTAGTAGTCCTTTCCAAGTACTTCTATGACTCGGTAGGGTCCTTTCCAGTTTGCTGCCAGCTTTCCTTCTCCAGGTCGAGTTGTTCCGATATCATTTCGGATTAGGATGAGGTCGTTCTCGGAAAAATCTCGTGGCACTACCTTTTGATTGTATCTTCAAGCCATTCGACGTTTTAATGCCTCTTCCCTTATCTGAGCTCTTTCTCAGATTTCTGGAAGTTGGTCAAGTTCTTCCCTTTGAATTTGGGAGTTGGCTTCTTCATTATAGTGGATCAATCTGGGTGACCCTTCTTCAACCTCCACTGGGATCATTGCCTCTATTCCATAAGCTAATCAGAAGGGTGATTCCTTTGTGGTGGAGTGTGGCATTGTTCGGTATGCCCATTGGACTTGTGGGAGCTCTTTAGCCCAGGCTCCCTTTGCATCCTGTAATCTCTATTTTAGCCCGGCCAATATGACTTTGTTGGCAGCTTCAGCTTGTCCATTGGCCTGGGGATGTTCTACGGAAGTGAATTCGTGTTTTATGTTCAAGTCGGCCACTAACTTTCTAAAGCCTGCATCTGTGAATTGGGTGCCATTGTCCGTGATGATGGAGTATGGAACCCCGAACCTTGTGACAATGTTTCTATATAAGAATTTTCGACTTCTTTGAGCAGTGGCATTAGCTAGAGGTTCTGCCTCGATCCATTTTGTGAAATAGTCTACCCCTACTATGAGGAATTTGACTTCTCCTGATCCCTGAGGGAAAGGTCCGAGAAGGTCGAGTCCCCATTTTGCGAATGGCCAGGGTGAGGTTACGCTGATGAGCTCCTCTGGCGGGGCGATGTGAAAGTTAGCATGTTTCTGACATGGTGGACACGTGTTTACGAACTCTGTGGCTTCTTTTTGTAGAGTTGGCCAATAAAATCCGGCCCGGAGTACTTTTTTGGTAACTGCCTGTGCTCCGAGATGATTGCCACAGATGCCACTGTGTACTTCTTCTAAAACTTCCTTTGTGTTGGAAGTCGGCACACATTTTAACAATGGTATTGAAATCCCTCTTTTGTATAGAGTATTGTTTATGATAGTGTAGTATTGTGCCTCCCTTTTTAACCTCTTTGCCTCCTTCTTATCTGTGGGGAGTGTTTCTATTTTGAGGAAGTTAATTATGGGAGTCATCCATCCTTGATCCAGACCTGTTATGGCTAGGACTTTTTCTTCTTCCGAGATTGACGGGTTCTGCAGCATTTCCTGGATGAGGCTTCTATTGTTTCCCCCTGGTTTGGTGCTGGCTAGTTTTGAGAGTGCATCAGCTCGGGCATTCTGTTCTCGGGGTATGTGGCGGACCTCATATTCCCCGAATTGTGCGACTTATTCCCTGGTTTTATCCAAGTACTTTTTCATGGTGGGATCCTTGGCTTGGTAGCTCCCTGCTATTTGTGAAGTGACCACCTATGAGTCACTGAAGATGATGAGCTTTTGAGCTCCAACCTCTTTAGCCAGCTTCAAACCAGCTAGTAGTGCCTCATACTCAGCTTGGTTGTTTAAGGCAGGGAACCCGAATTTGAGGGAAAGTTCGATTTGGGTTCCCTGATCGCTTTCAATTATCACACCCGCGCCGCTTCCAGTTTTGTTTGAGAAACCATCTACATAGAGATTCCATTCTGTAGGAATTTTCGGGGTGTCTGTAAATTCTGCAATGAAGTCAGCCAAATATTGGGATTTGATGGCTGTTCGAGCTTCGTATTGAAGGTCAAATTTAGACAACTCAATTGCCCATTGTAAGATTCTTCCTGCTAAATCTGGTTTCTACAGAATGCGTTTTATTGGCTGATTGGTCTGAACCCTGACGCTGTGGGCTTGGAAAGATGGACGAAGTCGTCGAGATGTTAATATGAGAGCATAGGTGAATTTTTCTATTTTTTGGTAGTTCAGCTCGGATCCTTGTAGTGCCTTGCTAATGAAGTATACAGGTTATTGCCCACTGTCGTTTTCTCGGACCAATGCTGAGGCTACTGCCCGACTTCCTACTGCGAGATATAATACAAGAGGTTCTCCCTCCCGTGGCCGAGTTAGGATAAGAGGTTGTCCCATGAACTTTTTGAAATCTTGGAAGGCCTGCTCGCACTCCGTTGTCCATTTAAACCTCTTTCCCTTTCTTAGAGTTGCGTAGAAGGGGAGAGATCTTATTGTCGATCCAGCTACAAATCTGGACAAGGTTGTCAACCTTCCATTGAGTTGTTGTACCTCTTTGACACAAGTCGGGCTTTTCATGTCGAGTATGGCCCGACATTTATCCGAATTTGCCTCGGTTCCTCTTTGTGTGAGCATAAAACCCAAGAATTTGCCAGCTTCTACTGCGAATGTGCATTTTGCAGGATTAAGTCACATGCCATGCCTTCTTATAGTTTTAAACACTTGGGTGAGGTTGGACAGTAAGGTCTCTTCACTTTGTGTCTTTATTAACATGTCATCCACATAGACTTCCATGATTTTTCCGATGTGATCCGTAAAGACCTTATTCATTAATCTCTGATAAGTAGTGGTGCACAAATTGTAAATCACACTTTTCACAACTCGTACCACTAACCAGGAAGTACACTGGGTCATCCAAGTAATACCTTACGTGAGTAAGGGTTGATCCCACGGAGATTGTCGGCTTGAAGCAAGCTATGGTTATTTTGTAATTCTTAGTCAGGAGATCAATGATAAGAGTGATTATATTTATGAAGAGTAAAAGCATAAATTAAATAGTACTTGTTATGCAGTAATGGAGAACAGATTGAGGTTTTGGAGATGCTCTGTCTTCTGAATCTTTGCTTTCCTACTGTCTTCTTCTTCACGCACGCAGGTCTCCTTCCATGGCAAGCTGTATGTTGGTGGATCACCGTTGTCAATGGCTACCATCCGTCCTCTCAGTGAAAATGGTCCAAATGCGCTGTCACCGCACAGCTAATCATCTGTCGGTTCTCACTCATGTTGGAATAGGATCCATTGATCCTTTTGCGTTTGTCACAACGCCCAGCACTCGTGAGTTTGAAGCTCATCACAGTCTTCCCCTCCCAGATCTTACTTGGAATACCACAGACAAGGTTTAGACTTTCCGGATCTCAGGAATGGTTGCCAATAATCCTAGCCTATACCACGAAGACTCTGATCATGAACCAAGAGGCTAAGAGATACACACTCAATCTAAGGTAGAACGAAAGTGGTTGTCAGGCACGCGTTCTTAGGTTGAGAATGATGATGAGTGTCACGGATCATCACATTCATCACGGTTAAGTACAAGCGAGTATCTTAGAATAGAAACAAGCATGATTGAATAGAAAACAGAAGTAATTGCATTAATTCATCGAGACACAGCAGAGCTCCTCACCCCCAATCATGGAGTTTAGAGACTCATGCCGTAGAGATACAATGTAAAACGTGAAAATGTCATGAGGTGCAAAATAAATCTCTAAAAGTTGTTTTAAATACTAAACTAGTAACCTCAGTTTACAGAAAATGAGTAAACTATGATAGATAGTGCAGAAATCCACTTCCGGGGCCCACTTGGTGTGTGCTGGGGCTGAGACTTGAGCTTTACACGTGCCTAGGCTGTTTCTGGAGTTAAACACCAGGTTGTAACCTATTTTGGGCGTTTAACTCCAACTTGTAACCTGTTTCTGGCGTTTAACGCCAGAATAGGGCAGAGAACTGGCGTTGAACGCCAGTTTGCATCATCTAAACTCGGGCAAAGTATGGACTATTGTATATTTCTGGAAAGCCCTGGATGTCCACTTTCCAACGCAATTGAGAGCGTGCCATTTGGACTGCTGTAGCTCCAGAAAATCCACTTTGAGTGCAGAGAGGTTAGAATCCAACAGCATCTGCAGTCCTTTTTCATCCTCTGAATCAGATTTTTGCTCAGGTCCTTCAATTTTAGCCAGAAAATACCTGAAATCACAGAAAAACACAAAAACTCATAGTAAAGTCCAGAAATGTGAATTTTGAATAAAAACTAATAAAAATATAGTAAAAACTAGCTAAATCATACTAAAAACTACCTAAAAGCAATGCCAAAAACCGTATAAATTATCCGCTCATCACAACACCAAACTTAAATTGTTGCTTGTCCCCAAGCAACTGAAAATCAAATAGGATAAAAAGAAGAGAATATACCATAAACTCCAAAATATCAATGAAACTTAGCTCCAACTAAATGAGCGGGACTAGTAGCTTTTTGCCTCTGAACAGTTTTGGCATCTCACTTTATCCCTTGAAGTTCAGAATGATTGGCATCTATAGGAACTCAGAATTCAGATAGTGTTATTGATTCTCCTAGTTAAGTATGTTGATTCTTGAACACAGCTACTTTATGAGTCTTGGCCGTGGCCCTAAGCACTTTGTTTTCCAGTATTACCACCGGATACATAAATGCCACAGACACATAATTGGGTGAACCTTTTTAGATTGTGACTCAGCTTTGTTAAAGTCCCCAATTAGAGGTGTCCAGGGTTCTTAAGCATACTCTGTTTTTGCTTTGGACCTTGACTTTGACCGCTCATTCTCAAGCTTTTAACTTGACACCTTCACGCCACAAGCACATGGTTAGGGACATCTTGGTTTAGGCGCTTAGGCCAGAATTTTATTCCTTTGGGCCCTCCTATCCACTGATGCTCAAAGCCTTGGATCCTTTTTATTACCCTTGCCTTTTGGTTTAAAGGGTTACTGGCTTTTTTGCTCTTGCCTTTTGGTTTAAAGAGCTCTTGGCTTTTTCTGCTTGCTTTTTCTTTTTCTTTCTTTTATATATATATATATATATATATTTTCGCCGATTTTCTTTTCTTTTTTTTCTTTTTTTCGCAAGCTTTTGTATTCACTGCTTTTTCTTGCTTCAAGAATCAATTTTATGATTTTTCAGATTATCAATAACATTTCTCCTTTTCATCATTCTTTCAAGAGCCAACATATTTAACATTCGTAAACAACAAATTCAAAAGACATATGCATTGTTCAAGCATTCATTCAGAAAACAAAAAGTATTGTCACCACATCAAAATAATTAAACTAATTTCAAGGATGAATTCGAAACCATGTACTTCTTGTCCTTTTGTAATTAAAACATTTTTCATTTAAGAGAGGTGATGGATTCATAGGACATTCATCGCTTTAAGACATGGATACTTAAATACTAATGATCATATAGTAAAGACACAAACATAAATAAAACATAAGGCTCAAAAACTAAAAACCAAGAAAATAAGAACAAAGAGATTAAGGAACGAGTCCCCCTTAGTGAGGGTGGCGTCTTCTTCCTCTTGAAGAACCAACGGTGTTCTTGAGTTCCTCTATGTCTCTTTCTTGCCTTTGTTACTCTTCCCTCATAGCTCTTTGATCTGTAGTCAATTGCTCTACCACTGAATTATGGACTCTTGAGATGAATCTCTCCATCTCCCATGACTCGAAGGTGGAAGCTTTTGCCTTCCCTTTCATCCTTCTAGAGGTTTCTCCAGCCTTAGGTGCCATAAATGGTTATGGAAAAACAAAAAGCACTGCTTTTACCACACCAAACTTAAAAGGTTTGCTCGTCCTCGAGCTAAAGAAGAAAGAAGTGGAGAAGATGGAGGAGATGGAGGTGTGTGAATGGCGGGGTTTGGGAGGGGAATGGTTTGAATTTGAATGGTGAGGTAGGTGGGGATCCTGTGGGGTCCACAGATCCAGAAGAGTCAAGGACTTAGCATCCCTGCTCCATTAGGCATGCAAAACGCCCTTAGAATGCATGTCTGGCGTTAAACGCCAGCTTGCTGCTTGTTTCTGGCGTTTAACGCCAATTCCATACTCTGTTCTGGTGTTCAACGCCAGTCTGGTGCTTGTTTCTGGCGTTTAACGCCAGCTTGATGCTTCTTTCTGGCGTTAAACGCCAGCTTGTTGCTTCTTACTCGCGTTTAAACGCCAGTAAGCTCTTCCTCCAGGGTGAGCTGTTTTTAATTCTATTTTTCATTCTGTTTTTGATTTTTCAGAAGTTTTTGTGACTTCACATGATCATCAACCTACAAAAAACATAAAATAGCAATGGAAACTAAATAGATATAGCTAAATAACATTGGGTTGCCTCCCAACAAGCGCTTCTTTATTGTCTTTAGCTGGACCTTGCTGAGCTTTTAATCTAGCCTCAGCCTTGAGCAATCTTGCTCAACATTGCCTTCAAGATAATGCTTGATTCTATGTCCATTAACAATGAACTTCTTATTAGAATCAATGTCTTGAAGCTCCACATAGCCATATGGTGACACACTTGTAATCACATATGGTTCCCTCCACCGGGATTTCAGTTTCTCGGGGAATAGCCTGAGCCTAGAGTTAAATAGTAAAACCTTCTGTCCTGGTTCAAAGACTCTAGATGACAGCTTTCTGTCATGCCACCTTTTTGCTTTCTCTTTGTAAAGCTTGGCATTTTCGAAAGTAGTGAGTCTGAATTCCTCTAGCTCATTCAGGTGGAGCAATATTTTTTCTCCAGCTAATTTGGCATCAAAGTTTAGGAATCTGGTTGCCCAGTAGGCCTTATGCTCCAGTTCCATGGGCAGATGATAGGCCTTACCATACACAAGCTGGTATGGAGAGGTCCCTATAGGAGTCTTGAATGCTGTTCTGTAAGCGCACAAAGCATCATCCAAGCTTCTTGCCCAATCCTTTCTATGGGTACTTACGGTCCATTCCAGGATTCTTTTTAGTTCTCTATTAGAGACTTCAGCTTGCCCATTTATCTGTGGATGATATGGAGTTGACACCTCGTGGCTAATTCCATACCGGACCATAGCAGAGTAAAGCTGTTTGTTGTAGAAGTGAGTGCCCCCATCACTGATTAGTGCTCTAGGGACACCAAACCTGCTGAAGATATATTTCTGGAGGAACTTCGGCACTGTCTTAGTATCATTAGTGGGTGTTGCAATGGCCTCTACCCATTTGGATACATAGTCGACTGCCACCAGAATATAAGTGTTTGAGTATGATGGTGGGAAAGGCCCCATGAAGTCAATACCCCATAAGTCAAACAACTCAATCTCTAAGATCCCTTGCTGAGGTATGGCGTAACCATGAAGTAGATTACCAGCCCTTTGGCAGCTGTCATAGTGACTACAAACTCTCAGGAGTCTCTATAGAGGGTAGACCAGTAGAAGCCACATTGGAAGACCTTGGTGGCTGTTCGCTCAACTCCGAAATGGCCTCCATATTGTGACCCATGGCAATGCCATAAGATCTTCTGTGCTTTTTCTCTAGGCACACACCTACGGATTATTCCGTCTGCACATCTCTTAAAGAGATAGGGTTCATCCCACAAGTAGTATTTTACATCAGTAATTAATTTTTTCTTTTGTTGCCTGCTGTACTCCTTGGGTATAAACCTTGCAGCTTTATAGTTTGCAATGTCTGCAAACCATGGTATTTCCTGAATGGCGAACAAATGCTCATCCGGAAAGGTTTTAGAGATCTCAATAGAGGGAAAGGACGCCCCTTCTACTAGTTCTATCCGGGACAGATGATCAGCCACTTGGTTTTCTATCCCTTTTCTGTCTCTTATTTCTATATCAAACTCTTGCAGAAGCAACACCCATCTTATGAGCCTGGGTTTTGAATCCTACTTTGTAAGTAGATATTTAAGAGCAACATGGTCAGTGTACACAATCACTTTTGATCCTACTAAGTATGATCTAAACTTGTCAATGGCATAAATCACTACAAGCAATTCCTTTTCTGTGGTTGTGTAATTTTTCTAGGCATCATTTAAAACATGGCTAGCATAATAAATGACATGCAGAAGCTTGTCATGCCTCTGCCCCAATACTGCACTAATGGCATGGTCACTAGCATCACACATTAGTTCGGATGGTAATGTCCAGTCTGGTGCAGAAATAACTGGTGCTGTGACCAGCTTAGCTTTCAGAGTTTTAAACGCCTGCAGACACTCTGTGTCAAACACAAATGGCGTGTCAGCAGCTAGCAGGTTGCTTAGAGGTTTTGCAATTTTTGAAAAATCCTTTATAGACCTCCTATAGAATCATACATGCCCCAGAAAGCTTCTGATTGCTTTAACATTAGTAGGTGGTGGTAATTTTTCAATTACCTCTACCTTAGCTTGATCCACCTCTATTCCCTTGTTCGAAATCTTGTGCCCAAGGATAATCCCTTCGGTCACCATAAAGTGGCATTTTTCCCAGTTTAAAACCAGGTTAGTCTCTTGGCATCTTTTCAGAACCAGTGTCAGGTGATCAAGACAGGAGCTAAATGAGTCTCCATATACTGAGAAGTCATCCATGAAGACTTCTAGAAATTTTTTCACCATATCAGAGAAAATAGAGAGCATGCATCTCTGAAAGGTTGCAGGTGCATTACACAGCCCAAAATGGCATCCTTCTGTAGGCAAATACTCCGGATGGGCATGTGAATGCAATTTTCTCTTGATCCTGGAGATCTACTGCAATTTGGTTATAGCCTGAATAGCCATCCAAAAAGCAGTAATAATCATGACCTGCTAGTCTTTCTAGCATCTGGTCTATAAATGGTAAAGGAAAATGATCCTTTCTGGTGGCTGTATTGAGCCTTCTGTAGTCAATACACATGTGCCACCCTGTAAATGTTCTTGTAAGAACCAGTTCATTTTTTTCATTATGAACCACTGTCATGCCTCCTTTTTTGGGGACAACTTAGACAGGGCTCACCCAGGGGCTATCAGAAATAGGATAAACAATCCCAGCCTCCAGTAACTTGGTGACCTCTTTCTGCACTACTTCCTTCATGGCTGGATTTAGCCGCCTCTGTGGTTGAACCACTGGCTTAGCATCGTCCTCCAATAGGATCTTGTGCATGCATCTTGCTGGGTTGATGCCCTTAAGATCACTTATGGACCACCCAAGAGCTCTCTTGTGTGTCCTTAGCACTTGAAGTAGCGCTTCCTCTTCCAGGGGATTTGAAGCAGAGCTTATGATCACTGGAAAAGTGTCACCTTCTCCCAGAAATGCATATTTCAGGGATGGTGGTAATGGTTTGAGCTCAGGTTTAGGAGGTTTTTCCTCTTTCTGAGGAAGTTTCAGAGGCTCTTTCAATTCCTCTGATTCCTCCAGTTCAAGCTGAACATCTTTAAAGATGTCTTCCAGCTTTGATTCGAGACTCTCAGCCATGCTGATCTCCTCTACCAAAGAGTCAATAAGATCAACTTTCATGCAGCCTTTTGGTGTGTCTGGATGCTACATGGCTTTGACAGCATTCAACTTAAACTCATCCTCATTGACTCTCAGGGTTACTTCCCCCTTTTGAACATCAATGAGAGTTCATCCAGTTGCTAGGAAAGGTCTTCCTAGAATGAGAGTAGCACTCTTGTGCTCCTCCATTTCCAGCACTACAAAGTCAGTGGGGAAGGCAAATGGCCCAACCCTAACAATCATGTCTTCAAGCACGCCTGAAGGGTATTTAATGGAGCCATCAGCAAGTTGGAGACATATCCGGATTGGGTTGACTTCTTCAGTTAAACCAAGCTTTCTGATAGTGGATGCAGGTATTAGGTTAATGCTTGCCCCAAGATCACATAAAGCTATCTTGGTGCAATTACCCTCTAATATGCATGGTATCATAAAGCTCCCGGGATCTTTAAGCTTTTCTGGGAAGCTTTTCAGAATGACTGCACTGCATTCTTCAGTGAGGAGAACTCTTTCAGTTTCTCTCCAATCCTTCTTATGACTCAAGATCTCTTTCATGAACTTGGCATAAGAGGGTATTTGCTCAAGTGCCTCTGCAAACGGAATCTTTATTTCAAGAGTCCTGAGATAGTCTGCAAAGCGGGCAAATTGCTTATCCTACTCCTCTTGGTGGAGTTTTTGAGGATAAGGCATCTTGGCTTTGTATTCCTCAACCTTGGTTGCTGCAGGTTTATTTCCTACAGAGGTGGTTGGAGAAGCCTTTTTAGAGGGTTTGCTATCAGCACTTGTGTGTGTCTGATCCCTCACTGGCATTTGGATGCCAGGGTTAGAAGCTTGATTGGCGTTGGACGCCAACTTCTTGCCTATTTCTGGCATTTGAATGCCAGAACTGAGCTTCCATTGGGCGTTTGACACCAGCTCCTTGCCTGTTTCTGGCATTTGAATGCCAGAATTGTTCCTCTCTGGGCTCTTACTGTCCTCAGAGGGATTTTGGATAATATTTTGCTAATCCTCTGTCAGTTGTTCTTTCCTTGGCTTGCTGCTACTCTGATGTGAGGTATTTAATGTTTTCCCACTTCTTAATTGAACTGCCTGGCACTCTTCTGTTGTCTGCTTTGATAACTGTTGTTTTGTCTGATTCAATTATGCCTCCATATTTTTATTGGCATTTTTAGTGTCTTGTAGCATCTCCTTGAATTCTGCTAGCTGTCTTGTTAGAAAGCACAATTGTTGATTGAGTTCAGCAACTTGTTCTGGAGGACCAAGTTCAGTAGACACTGCTTTGGCTTCTTCTTTTATGGAGGACCCACTACTTATGTACAGATGCTGGTTTCTAGCAACTATATCAATAAGCTCTTGAGCCTCTTCAATAGTTTTTCTCATGTGTATAGATCCACCAGCTGGGTGGTCTTGAGATATCTGAGCTCCTTCAGTAAGCCCATAGTAGAAGATGTCTAATTGCACCCACTCTGAAAACATTTCAGAGGGATATTTCCTTAGCATCCCTCTGTTCCTCTCCCAGGCATTATAAAAGGATTCATCCTCCTCTTGTTTAAAGCCTTGGATGTCCAGCCTTAACTGTGTCATCCTTTTTGGAGGGAAATATTGATTCAGGAATTTATCTGATAACTGTTTCCATGTCCTTATGCTTGCTGTGGGTTGGTTATTTAACCACCTTTTAGCTTGATCTTTTATAGCAAACGGAAATAGTAACAGCCTGTATACATCCTGATCTACCTCCTTGTCACGTACTGTGTCAACAATTTGCAAGAATTGTGCCAGAAACTCAGTAGGTTCTTCCTGCGGAAGACCGGAATACTGGCAGTTTTGCTGCACCATGACAATGAGCTGAGGATTTAGCTCAAAATTGCCTGCTTTGATGGGAAGTATACAGATACTACTCCCATATGCAGCAGTAGTGGGATTAGTATATGACCCCAGAGTCCTTTTGGACTGTTCATTTCCACTTAGATCCATGATGGATAAAATGCAATTGATATGAATTGCAAAGAAAATATATTTTTGTTTTTATTTTATTGAAATAAATCAAACCAAATTATTAAGATAAATAAAAATAATAAGACAAAATAAAATAAAATAATTAGAATTTAAAATATAAATTTCGAAAACTTAGAGAAAAATAAATTTGAAAGTGAAAATAATTGCTTAATTGAGAAGATCTGAAAAACTTTGGATATGATTTTTGAAAAAGATTTTGAATTTTGAAAAGATTTGATTTTTAAAATAAAATTCTGAATTTTTAAAAGTAATTTTCGAAAATTCAATTTAAATTAAAGAGAAAAGATATTTTTGAATTTAATGAGGAAAGAGAAAAACAATAAAATGACACAAGACTTAAAATTTTTAGATCTAATGCTCCTTGTTTTTTCGAAAGTTTTGGAGGGAAGACACCAAGGAACACCAAACTTAAAGATTTTAAGATTGAAATACAGAGAAGCCTCAAGAACACTTTGAAGACTCACAAGAACATAAAAAAGAACACCAAACTTAAAACTTTTAGAAAACTAAAAATAATTTTTCGAAAATAAAAAAATTAACAAGAGAACACCAAACTTAAAAGTTTGACATGAGATTTAATCAAAGAAAAGTTATTTTTGAAAAAGTTTTAAAAGAAAAATTCCCAATTACCAAGAACATAAGCACACTGCTCTAGCCAATTGAGCTATAAGTTTAAAGTGTTTTAATAAAGGTACTTGTTCATACTCTGGGTCGAGCTATCCGACCTGGGATGATTCGCGATAAAGCGACCGACCTCTTCAGGTCAGGCTACCCGACCTCTTCTCAAAGAGGTCGGCCAAATCGACAGGAGAGCCCAATAAAGGGCCCAAATAGAGGAACACGACCCAAATCCAAAGGCAACCCAAGCCCATAGAGATAAAGGCGGTTCCCTTAAAGATAAGCTGACTTCACTCAAAATAAGATAAGATAAGATAAGATAACTAACTTATCTTATCAGAAAGGTCAGCCCACACTACTATAAATACACTGGAGCACCCAGGTATAACTCATACTCTGATTCTACTAAAAACCTGCTTAATACCCGTGCTAACTTAAGCATCGGAGTCTCTTGCAGGTACCCCCCACCCTCCGGTGACCAAGGATCAGCAGTACAGCCAGTCAACAGGTCGAACACGACAGCTCCGGCCGCCACTCACCAGTCGGACACGTCAACACCGACCAGTACAGAAGATCTCGACCGAGATCGACCTCCAGTTTCAGGTAACCCTCGGAACATTGGCGCCGTTGTCAGGGACCTGGAAGTCATCCCTTCACCATGGCGAACGAACAGGATAACGACCACAACTCAGATTTAAAGGACAGAACGCCACACAAAAACACGGGTGCCACACCAAAGGACACTCCGGAATCTAACTGAGACAAAAACTCATCACATCTGGGAGTAATAGAAGCACTGCAAGATCGCCTAAAGCAACTCGAAAAAGAAAGCCAGTACCAACAAGAAGTCGGCAAGGATCTACAAAGAGAGGTAAGGCGACGTCGACAATTAGAAGATAAACTTCTATAACTTGAAGCCGATCTCAAAGCAAAGACTACCCGAACCACCCCTGAAGACAACTCTCGCAAAGATCAAGATCCATTCATTAGGGAAATCATGAAGACTAAAATCCCTAAATACTTTAAACTTCTGGATATGACTTTGTATGATGGCACTACAGATCCCAACCATCACCTCAGCAACTTCAGAAGCAGAATGTACCTCACCGATGTAACAACCCCAATTTTCGAGTACGCGATATCTTTTTTGAAAGTACGGAGAACTCCGAAAGATTAGTAAGAAAAAAACCTTTGATATATCATCAAGTATCTCAATCCTCATTGTCATTATGTTATCTTTAAGTTAGAATCTTTTCCGAGGCAAGCTCGATAACACAGTCACGAAGAACCTACTTTTTGAACCGTATCGGTTAGGAGTTTTGATTCGGTTTTTCGTAAATAGTCTCAGTTTGACAAACCGGACTCGATTTATGAGAGAAGAGAGATAATAGGATGATATTATCATTATCTGAGTATTAGAAGCTTCTTGAATAATATTATAAGGTTACCTGGTCAGTTTTAGTTAAAAACAGAAAATCGGTTTAACCGGGTTCACAGTTTATTGGTGCAGCTTAGCACCAGCACTCCCTGATGACTTTAGCAATGCTAAGGCCTCATTATACATGTTTTATTCTCATAATAAATATGTTACTAGTGTCATTTATGCTAGTAGCTCAAAAAATAATTTTTAGAGATGTTTTTGCAGGTGTTCCGATACATCTAGTTTTAGTAGTTATAAACCTGAGATATTTTAATATTATTTTAATCCACCTCCAAGCCAACCAATCACAACTCACCCTACACCCCCCAAAACCCCCAAGGCTGGCTCATTTTCACTTTGTGGCCGAAAATAGGTAGAGAGAAAAAGAGAGAAAAGTTCTTAGTTCTAAATCTTCAAAGCTTGATTTCTGCTAAACTAAAACTCAAATCAAAATTTCAATCCGACCAAAATGATCCTCTCTTCTTTCTCTACATGATCATATGACTTATCAAGGCTGGAATTAAGGTGATTTGGCTGCACCATCTCTATTTTGATTCGAATTCAAGGAAACATGCTTAAACATGTGTTTTCTTGATGTTCTACCTTAGGAATCATGATTAACTTGACTTGAGGGCCAAGAAACGTGAACTTCCAGCAAGTCTAAGGTTAGAAATCACCTCCTAATGTGCTGAAGGATATTTGGTTAGTTGAGAGTTTTTGGATTTAAAGTTGTTCTTAATGTGATTTAGGAGGAAAAAATGCTAAAAGACCACCTGAAAGTCTAACTGAATTTGGAGCAGCAAAACCAGGTAGGGTGTCAGGAAATTAATCTTGATTATTTGTGTTAGAGTTGTGTGAATGTTGTATAATTTGGCTGTGCTAAAAATTGGTTGCATATATGATTGATTCTTGGTGAAAATTTGGTGAAATTTTGATGAAATTTGATGAAATTCAAGCTTTAAGTTCATGTTCTTGGAGCAGCTGGGAAAACGAAACCCTAGGCTTAAATTGAGGTTCAATTTGTGTTGAAATCATGAAGAAAAATGGGGTTTTAGTGGATACTAATTTATTATGAATTATAGTAAAAATCGGTTGCTGAAAAGACTGAAAAACGGGTAAAAACAGAGAAAGAATCTGAAGAATTTATGAAGAACATGAAGAACACTTTGAGTGTGACGAAGAACAATGAAGAACAGGCTTTAGATCCTTAAAAGGGCAAGTAAAATTTTTGGTGTTTAAGGGGTTATTTGGTAATTTCTGAAGGTTAGGGTGGTAAAAGTAGAAATATTAAAAGTTACGGGTGGTAAAAAGTGAATTTTAAAGGTTAAAAGTAAAAGGTAAGTTAATTTTCGAAAATTAATGATAAAATAATAAATAATAATAAAATATTAAATAATAATATTTAATTAAAAATAATATTTTAATAAAATAATAAAATAATGCGGAAAAGGCAGTTTTCTGTAAAAGTTTTAGAAAGACAACTTTAAGCGCAGAATCTCATAATTATCTTCATAAAACACTTAGGGAGTGGTAAAAATATATTAGTGAGGCAAAGATAAATAAAAGATAAAAAGTTGAAGAAAAGATAAAAATCGAAGAAAAATTCTGTAAAGTTTTAATGACAGAAAAACAGACAGAGACTAGTGAACGAACTAGGGCAACATAGTTAGTCCTTGAATTGCGAATAGGGTTAGGTATTATATGAAAAGTTAAACTGTTTCAGTATAGACTTAATGAACCTATACTTGGGGCAGGCTAACTAATCATACCGAAATTTACATAAGCTTTAAATACATACATTAAACAGAGAAAGCAGAATAAAGTAAGGAAGCGCAGAGAAAAGAACAAACAGAGCAGAATAAAGAGACAAAGCGAAGAGAGTAATATGATAAAGAGCAGAGGACCTATTGAGAGGTCATTTGTTGCATTAAGGCAACCTCAGAGATATCTATATGTTCACCTGCTGCATCGTGGCAGTCAGATAGATAATGGTGCGACCACTGAGAAACGCTTTCCTGCGGTACAGATCCATATTTTATTTCTGTAAGGCGGAGGGGTTATTTCCTGCTACAGAGTACCGTGACCACCTGTTCCATTTCTGTAGTGGCAGAGGGGTTATTTCCTGTATACAGAAGGTGTTTCGGCATACATCCCTGCAATGGCAGATGTGTTATTTCCTGCGTGCAGTGGACCCTGTGGTGGCAGAGGGGTTATTTCCTGTACACAGGGGTATTGCCAACAGGAAAGCCATATCCGGCTGGTAATGCTGGGTTACGTCTGGAGTGGGTAGAAACCGACAAATGAGCTCATTACCTGCACTAGGACTAGACATACATCATTCTTGTCTGTGCATTATTCTCTGTTGCATTCCTACTTGTGTGTGATCTATTTCTTTATGTTTGTTTGCTTGAGTGCTATGTCTGTGCTTTATCTTCTTGTATTCTCCTGCTTGTGTTCTGTTCTTTGTTTTTCTATCTATTTTTAACTTTTGTTCACTACTTTACTGTATTCTACTACCCATCTACTAATCGAGATCGAATAAATGAATGTAACTAATAACCCCGACCCTACTAAGAACTCCCCAGTTCTTACCCCCTTCTCTCTTCTCCCCCATCAGATGGAAAACGGGCGTGATATTCTATGAAGTCAAAGACCTTTACATTTATGAGGACCCAGTGTACTATGGTTACTACATTTTGAGTACAAAGCCTCGTATGAGACGTTACGCGTTACGAAACTGTCCCTTCCAACATCCTCTGTCTAGCCCGCATTTTGACCTCGATGCTCCTTACGACTTTCCCTTATCCTGGTTACATCCTGACGCACCTGTACATCCTTTTCCTGATGATCCCGAACTCCCTATACCAGCTCAACCTTTGAATGAGGCGGTACCTGAGCCTCTCATTCCTGATGACCCCGAGTTAGCTGGTGACTACGTACCTGTGATACCACCAGAGTGGGATTTTCCCCCTGAGCCGATCCCCGACTTTCCATAGCCTGATGAGCCGGCTCTACCGGATGGTGGGATAGCTCCTATTTACGCAAACGGACCTGTGCTCGCGAATGGTTTGTACATAGTGACAGTAGTGTTTCTGGTTGATCTGAGGGTATAGCTACAGCTGCGGACGATGAGGAGGAGGAGGATCCTGAGATAGAGATAGAGCAGGATGAGGAGATGGATGAGCCTCATGACGATCTTTCGATCGACCACGTGTAGATATAGTATGACAGCAGTAGGGGAATTCTTTTGATGACACTCTAGTCTGACATTATCTGATAGTTAGTCTCTCACTTGTGTTAGTACACCCGAGAGCTAGGAGCTATATAGTGGTTAGGCTAGCCTGGGCGCCAGCTTAGCGGCTTTTTGTAAGGGCCAGGCCCTGGGAGTGTCGTGTATATATTAGCTACGTAGGATGACGAGGATGTAAACTGACTTAATCTTTTGTGAACACTATATGTTTTGTTATAGTATACATGATGTACAATATTAGCTAAGTTATATGTTTCTTTATGCTTCCTTATTATTTCTATCAGTGTGTGCTTATTTATTTTACTCCCTCGCTCGCAATGATATAAGTAAAAAAAAATGTTACCCGTAAGATTGGCAACGTTCTAACAAGGAACAGGCTCATATATTAAGTAATAGTTAATAATTAGGAAGAACAAGTTGGTAACACTTGGCTTCTTGTATGACCATGGCATACTGAGAGTTGGGTCGTTACAACCGACGCCTCAGACGCCGTTCACTGCAAAGCTTTTCCAACGACTCTCATGAAGACAGCACTTAGATGGTTCGACAACCTACCTCCAAAGTCCATCTCCAACTTTGACGACCTGGCCAAAAAATTCCTGGCCAGATCCTCCATCCAAAAAGACAAGGCTAAGCACGCCCCCAGTCCACTAGGTATCAAGCAAGGAGATCGGGAAAGTCTTCGCAACTACCTGGAAAGATTCAACAAAACGTGCCTAGACATACAAAGCTTACCAACAGAGGCTGCCGTCATGGGCCTCATCAACGGCCTATGAGAAGGACCTTTTAGCCAATCTATATCAAAGAAATATCCCACGTCCTTAGATGAGGAACAAGAGCGGGCAGAGAAGTACATCAACATGGAAGAAAATTCCCGACTTGGAAAAGCCTCAAAATCCGGTTTCACCTACCGAGATAAAGATAAAGAATCCAAGAAGAAGGAAGATCGAATGGGCGAAAAAATAAAAAAGTATCATAATTACACCCCTCTTCGGGTGTCCCTTGTGGATATTTACAAAGAAGTCTGTAACACAGAAAAGATACCCCCGGCTCGACCACTCAAAGGCAAAAGAGGAGGAGGAAATCGGAACGAATACTGTGAATATCATCGGGTCCGAGGACATTCCACCAACGAGTGCTTCGACTTAAAATACATCATAGAGAAGTTAGTAAGGGAAGGAAAACTAAATCAGTATCTAGCCACCCGAGATGATGAACAAAGAAAAAGACGAAGAGATGAAGATGTCGGACGAGCTGAGTGATCACCTCGTACGCCAGAAAGACATGTCCATATGATACACGGAGGATTTGCAGGAGGTGGAATCTCCAAATCATCCCGCAAAAGATACCTCAAAGAAGTATATTATGTCGAAGGGAAGGAGGAAGCACTCGACTTCCCTGCAATCACGTTCACCAAAGAAGACGCATCCGGTATCATCTCAGGACACAACGATCCCATGGTCATCACCATCACACTGGCAAACGCCAGTCTCCACCGCACATTAATAGACCAAGGGAGTTCTTCCGACATCTTATTCAAAACTGTCTTTGACAAACTCGGCTTAGAAGAAAAGGAGCTTAGAGCATACCCGAACAGCCTGTTCGGACTGGGAGATACCCCAGTACAACCACTGGGATATGTGTCGCTACATACAACCTTCGGAAAAGGGAACCAACCCAGAACACTCAAGATAGACTACATTGTGGTCGACATGAGTTCAGCCTACAATGCCCTAATAGGTCGGACAACACTAAATCAACTCGGTGCAATAGTCTCGACTCCACATCTATGTATGAAATTCCCAACTACAGAAGGGATAGCCACGATAAAAGCAGATCAAAACATGGCACGTCGCTGTTATAACGAAAGTCTAAACCTCAGAGGTAGAGGAGAAGAGTTCCATACAATTGAGCTTGGTGGAGTTAAGAGACGTGAAGAACTCCGTCCACAACCTGAAGGAGAAATAGAGAAAGTTCAGAACGGGGATACCTCGGACAAAACAACTAATATTGGCACGATCCTGAAGGGAGACGCAAAAGAATTACTAGTACAACTCTTACGAGATAATGTCGATCTCTTCGCATAGAAAGCTGCAGACATGCCAGACATAGACCCCAAGCTACTGAGTCACAAGTTGGCAGTCTATCCAGGATCTCGGCTGATACAGCAGAGACGAAGAAAACTTGGGCCAGAACGATCCCAAGCTGTGGAAGAACAAGTACAAGCACTACTGGAGGCAGGATTCATAAGAGAAGTCAAGTACCCACTATGGCTAGCTAATGTCATCTTGGTGAAAAAATCAAATGGGAAATGACGAATGTTCACCGACTACACCGACCTCAACAAAGCCTGCCCAAAAGATCCCTACCCACTCCCAAGTATCGACGCTCTGGTAGATGCTTCATCCAGATATAGATACCTCTCATTTATGGATGCATATTCCGGATACAACCAAATTCCCATGTATCCTCCAGATCAAGAAAAGACCTCGTTTTTTATGCCAAAAGCAAATTACTGCTACATTGTAATGCCTTTCGGTCTCAAGAATGCAGGAGCTACATATCAAAGGCTAATGAATAAAGTCTTTTCAGCCCATATCGGAAAGATCATGGAAGTCTTCGTGGATGACATGTTGATAAAGACACAAAGTGAAGAGACATTATTGTCCGACCTGGCCCAAGTGTTCGACACTATAAGGAAGCATGACATGTGCTTCAATCCCGCAAAATGTACTTTTGCAGTAGAAGCAGGCAAGTTCTTGGGTTTTATGCTCACACAAAGAGGAATTGAGGCAAATCCAGATAAATGCCAGGCCATACTCAACATGAAAAGCCCAACTTGTGTCAAAGAAGTACAACAACTCAACGGGAGGTTAGCAGCCTTGTCCAGGTTCCTAGCGGGATCAGCGATAAGATCGCTTCCTTTTTATGCCACTCTAAGGAAAGGAAAGAACTTCGAGTGGACAAAGGAATGCGAGCAAGCCTTCCAAGATTTCAAAAGTTTTCTGGGACGACCACCTATCCCAACTCGACCACGAAAAGAAGAGCCACTCGTATTGTACCTTGCGGTAGGAAGTCAGGCAGTAGCCTCAGCACTAGTTCGAGAGGACGACAAATGGCAATAACCTATATACTTCATTAGTAAAGCGCTGCAGGGATCCGAGCTGAACTACCAAAAAATAGAAAAGTTTGCCTATGTTCTCATACTGACATCTCGACGACTACGCCCGTACTTCTAGGCTCACACCATTAAGGTCCGGACCGACCAGCCCATAAAAGGGATACTGCAGAAAACAGATCTAGCAGGCAGAATTTTACAATGGGCAGTCGAGTTATCCGAGTTCGACCTCCAATATAAAGCTCGGACAGCCATCAAATCACAATACTTGGCCGACTTCATTGCAGAATTCACAAATACCCTGGAAGCCCCCACAGAATGGAATCTTTACGTGGACGGGTCTTCAAATAAGACTGGAAGCGGCGCAGGTGTGATAATAGAAAGCAACCAAGGAACCCAAGTTGAGCTTTCCCTCAAATTTGGGTTCCCGGCCTCAAACAACCAGGCAGAATATGAAGCGTTACTAGCTGGTTTGAAGCTGGCTAAGGAGGTTGGAGCTCAAAAACTCAACATCTTAAGCGACTCACAAGTAGTCACCTCACAGATAATAGGGAGTTACCAAGCCAAAGATCCCACCATGAAAAAGTATTTGGATATAACCAAGGAACATCTCGGACAACTCGGGGAATATAAGATCTGCAACATACCCCGTGAACAAAATGCCCGAGCTGATGCACTCTCAAAGCTAGCCAGCACCAAACCAGGGGGCAACAATAGAAGCCTCATCCAGAAAACGCTACAGAACCCGTCAATCTCGAAAGCAGAAAAAGTCCTAGCTATAACAAATCAGGATCAAGGATGGATGACCCCCATAATTAATTACCTTAAAAAAGAAACACTCCCCACAAATGAGAAGGAAGCAAAGAGGTTAAAACGGGAGTCTCTTGCAGGTATAACTCATACTCTGATTCTACTAAAAACCTGCTTAATACCCGTGCTAACTTATGCATCGGAGTCTCTTGCAGGTACCCCCCACCCTCCGGTGACCAAGGATCAGTAGTACAGCCAGTCAACAGGTCGGACACGACAGCTCCGGCCGCCACTCACCAGCCAGACACGTCGGCACCGACCAGTACAGAAGATCTCGACCGAGATTGACCTCCAGTTTCAGGTAACCCTCGGAACAGTATTTAATGTATATAAATTTTTTTGAATACTGATAATTTAAAAATGCACAAGAAAAACAAGAAAAGATACAGAACAGGAAAAACTAAAGATCAAACAAGAAAAATAGCAAGAACAACTTGAAGATCAAGAAAGAACAATGAACAAAAATTCAAAAATTTAAAGGAAAATAAAAACATGCAATTGACACCAAACTTAAAACATGCAACTAAACTCAAACAGAAGACTAAATTATGAAGTTATTGGTTTTTTTTTTAATTTTCAAAAATAATTAAGAAAAAGAAAATAGGGATTCTAAAATTTTAACAAGAACAATAATAAAAGACTCAAAGACAAATCACAGATTAATAAAGAAAAATAAAAATTTTTGAAAGATTTTTTAAAAGAAAATAAAAGACTCTGACCCAAAAGACAAAATTTTCCTAATCTAAGCAACAAGATGAACCGTCAGTAGTTCAAGTACCACTAACCAGCAAGTGCACTGGGTCATCCAAGTAATACCTTACGTGAGTAAGGGTCGATCCCACGGAGATTGTCGGCTTGAAGTGGTTATTTTGTAATTCGTAGTCAGGAGATCAATGATAAGAGTGATTATATTTATGAAGAGTAAAAAGCATAAATTAAGTAGTACTTGTTATGCAGTAATGGAGAACAGATTGAGGTTTTGGAGATGCTCTGTCTTCTGAATCTCTGCTTTCCTACTGTCTTCTTCTTCACGCATGCAGGTCTCCTTCCATGGCAAGCTATGTGTTGGTGGATCACCGTTGTCAATGGCTACCATCCGTCCTCTTAGTGAAAATGGTCCAAATGCGCTATCACCACACGGCTAATCATCTGTCTGTTCTCACTCATATTGGAATAGGATCCATTGATCCTTTTGCGTTTGTCACTACACACATCACTCATGAGTTTGAAGCTCGTCACAGTCATCCCCTCCCAGATCCTACTCGTAATACCACAGACAAGGTTTTGACTTTCCGGATCTCAGGAATGGCCGCCAATAATCCTATCCTATACCACAAAGACTCTGATCATGAACCAAGATGCTAAGAGATACACACTCAATCTAAGGTAGAACGGAAGTGGTTGTCAGGCACGCGATCATAGGTTGAGAATGATGATGAGTGTCACGGATCATCACATTCATCATGGTTAAGTACTAGCGAGTATCTTAGAATAGAAACAAGCGTGATTGAATAGAAAACAGAAGTAATTGCATTAATTCATCGAGACACAGCAGAGCTCCTCACCCCCAAACATGGAGTTTAGAGACTCATGCCATAGAGATACAATGTAAAACGTGAAAATGTCATGAGGTGAAAAATAAATCTCTAAAAGTTGTTTTAAATACTAAACTAGTAACCTAGGTTTACAGAAAATGAGTAAACTATGATAGATAGTGCAGAAATCCACTTCCGGGGCCCACTTGGTATGTGCTGGGGCTGAGACTTGAGCTTTACAGGTGCCTAGGCTGTTTCTGGAGTTAAACGCTAGGTTGTAACCTGTTTTGGGCGTTTAACTCCAACTTGTAACCTGTTTCTGGCGTTTAACGCTAGAATAGGGCAGAAAACTGGCGTTGAACGCCAGTTTGTGTCATCTAAACTCGGGCAAAGTATGGACTATTATCTATTGATGGAAAGCCCTAGATGTCTACTTTCCAACACAATTGAGAACGTGCCATTTGGACTCCTATAGCTCCAGAAAAGCCACTTTGAGTGCAGGAGGTCAGAATCCAATAGCCTCTGCAGTCCTTTTTCAGCCTCTGAAAAAGATTTTTGCTCAGGTCCCTCAATTTCAGCTAGAAAATACCTGAAATCACAGAAAAACACACAAACTCATAGTAAAGTCTAGAAATATGAATTTTGAATAAAAACTAATAAAAATATAGTAAAAACAAGGTAAATCATACTAAAAACTACCTAAAAGTAATGCCAAAAAGCGTATAAATTATCCGCTCATCAAGTAGCTCCTGCGTTTTTAAGTCCGAAAGGCATGACTATGTAGCAGTAGTTTGCTTTTGGGGTTAAGAATGAAGTTTATTCTTGGTCGGGCGGGTACATCAGGATTTGATTGTATCCTGAATATGCGTCCATAAACGAGAAGTATATATATCCGGAGGAGGCATCCACCAGAGCGTCGATACTTGGGAGTGGGTAAGGATCTTTTGGACAAGCTTTGTTGAGATCAGTGTAGTCGGTGCACATCCACCACTTCCCATTTGATTTCTTCACCAAGACGACGTTAGCTAGCCATAGTGGGTACTTGACTTCTCTTATGAATCCTGCCTCCAATAGAGCTTGTACCTGCTCTTCCACAGCTTGGGATCATTTTGATCCGAGCTTTCTACGTCTCTGTTGTACTGGCCGAGATCCTGGGTAGACTGCTAGCTTGTGGCACATTAACTTGGGGTCTATGCCTGGCATGTCTGCAACCTTCCATGCAAAGAGGTCGACCTTATCTCGTAAGAACTGTATGAGTGATTCTTTTGTGTCTCCTTTTAGGATTGTACTGATATTGGTTATTTTGTCCGGGATATCTCCGATCTGGACTTTTTCTACTTCACCTTCGGGTTATGGGCGGAGTTGTTCCCGCCTCTGAACTCCACCGAGTTAGATAGTGTGGAATTCTTCTCCTCTGCCTCCGAGGTTTAGACTTTCGTTGTATCAGCGGCGCTCCATCTTTTGGTCTGCCTTTATTGTACCTATCCCTTCTGCAGTTGGGAACTTCATGCATAGATGTGGAGTCGAGACTACTGCGTCGGGCTGATTTAATGTTGTCCGACCTATTAAGGCATTGTAAGCTGAACTCACGTCGACCACGATGTAGTCTATCTTGAGTGTTCTTGACTGGTTTCCTTTTCCGAAGGTTGTGTGAGTGACATGTATCCAAGTGGTTGAACTGGAGTGTCTCCTAGTTCGAACAGGCTGTTCGGATATGCTCTGAGTTCTTTTTCTTCTAGGCCGAGTTTGTCGAAGGTAGTTTTGAACAAGATGTCGGCGGAGCTTCCTTGGTCTATCAGTGTGCGGTGGAGATTTGCGTTTTCCAGTATGATAGTGATGACCATGGGATTGTCGTGTCCCGAGATGATGCCGGATGCGTCCTCTTTGGTAAAAGTAATTGTGGGGATGTCGGGTGCTTCCTCTGTTCCCTCGATGTGATATACTTCTTTAAGATATCTTTTGCGAGATGATTTGGAGATCCCTCCTCCCGCAAATCCTCCGTGTATCATATGGACATGTCTCTCGGGTGTACGAGGTGGTCGTTCAGGCCGTCCGACATCTTCATTCCTTCTTTTTTTTCTGGGATCGTCTGCTCGGTTCACTAAATAACGATCTAACTTTCCTTCTCTTACCAGTTTTTCTATGATATTTTTTAGGTCAAAACATTCGTTGGTGGAATGTCCATAGATTCGATGATCTTCACAATATTCAGCCTGATTTCCTCCTCCTTTTTTGCTTTTAATTGGTCGAGCTGGAGGTATCTTTTCAGTATGGCATACTTCTCTGTAGACATCCACAAGGGATACCTGAAGAGGGGTATAACTGTGGTATTTTTTGATCTTTTCTCCATGTTGATCTTCTTTTTTCTTGGATTTTTTGTCCTTATCTCGGGAGGAGTAGGAGAACCCGGATTTTGAGGTCTCTCCTAGTCGAGAGTTTTCCTCCATGTTGATATACTTCTCTGCTCATTCTTGTACCTCGTTTAGAGATGTAGGATGTTTTTTTGATATGGAGTGGGTAAAAGGCCCTTCTCGTAAGCCATTGATGAGGCCCATGATGGCCGCTTCTGTGGTAGACTCTGTATGTCTAGACATGCTTTGTTGAATCTTTCCATGTAACTGTGGAGACATTCCCGATCACCTTGCTTGATTCCTAATAGACTTGGGGCGTGCTTAGCTTTGTCTCTTTGGATGAAGAATCTGGCCAGAAACTTCTTTGCTAGGTCGTCGAAGCTTGAGATGGACCTAAGGGGTAGATTGTCGAACCATTTAATGGCCGTCTTTGTTAAGGTAGTCTGGAAGGCTTTGCAGCGGACTGCATCTAAGGCGTCAGTGAGGTACATTCTACTTCTGAAATTACTGAGATGATGGTTGGGGTCTACTGTGCCATCGTATAAAGTCATGTCAGGAAATTTGAAGTCTTTTGGGATTTTGGTCCTCATGATTTCCTTGGTGAATGGGTCTTGATCCTTACTAGAGCTATCTTCGTGACCGGATCGAAAAGTTTTGGCCTTGAGATCTGCTTCGAGTTTTAAGAGCTTGTCCTCTAACTCGCAGCGTCGCTTAGCCTCCCTTTGTAGGCTTCTCTTCATCTCGCGTTGGTACTCGACCTCTTTTTGTTTTAGTCGATCCTGAAGTGCCTCCATGGCTCTGTATTTGGTGAATTATTGTCGTTGTTAGGTTGAGGAATATCTTTTGGTGTGGTGTCCGCATTTTTGTGCGGCGTCCGGTCTTCCAAATCAGAGTCGTGATCGTTGTCATGGTCATCTGCCATGGTGATGGGATGACTTCCAGGTTCCCCACCAATGGCACCAATGTTCTGAGGGTTACTTGAAACTGTAGGTCGATCTCGGATGAGATCTTCTGTTCTGGTCAGAGATGACGTGTCCGGCTGGTGAGTGACGGCCGGAGCTGTTGTGTCCGATTTGTTGGACTGGCTATGCTGCTGATCCTTTGTCACCGGAGGGTGGTGGTACCTGCAAGGGACTCCGATGCTTAAGTAAGCAAGGGTATTAAGCAGGTTTTTTGTAGAATCAGAGTATGAGTTATACATGGGTGCTCCAGTGTATTTATAATAGTGTGGAGTGACCTTCTTAGATAAGATAAGTTAGTTATCTTTATCTTTTCTTTGAGTGAGGTCATCTTATCTTTGAGTGAGGTCATCTTATCTTCAAGGGAACCACCCTTATCTCTATAAGCTTGGGCTGCCTTTGGATTTGGGTCGTGTTCCACTATCTGGGCCCTTTATTGGGCTTTCCTGGCCATTTGGCTGAGCTCTTTGAGAAGAGGTCGGGTAGTCTGACCTGAAGAGGTCGGTCGTCTTCGTCGCTAAACATCTCGGGTCGGACAGCTCGACCCAGGGTATGAACAGTTAGTAATCCATTTTCTTTTCTGGCTGTAGGACTAGTTGACCATGTCTTCTCGCAAAAATATTGTCGAGACGTCTTCCAAGGTTTCCTGAGGGTATGTCCGATTGGCTGGACTCTCTTGTCCTGCTGTGTGTTTCTCTAGCTGACTCTGAATTCTGTGCGGAGCTTAGAAAACATCATCGAATCTGTAGTAATCGGGATCAAGAGAACAATTATGAATTGGTGGCACCTGATTCTGATGAAAGGGTTTGTTTCCCTATTCCGACCCAGGGGGAGCGTCCCTTCTTTTATGTGTACGACTTCTTTTTTAGCCAGATGAACATTACTCTTCATTTTACCCCTCTTGAGACTGACCTGTTGTGGTCGTGTAACGTAGCTCCATCACATCTTCATCCAAACTCGTGGGGATTTATCAAAATTTTTCAATTGCTTTGTCAAGAATTTGATGTTAAACTTTCTCAAACCCTCTTTCTGTACCTCTTTGTGTTGACCAAGCCTGGGACCACCAAAAAGAAAGCTTCTTGGATTTCTTTCAGGTCTGCCCAGGGACACAAAGTTTTTTCCATGTATGATGAGTCTTTCAGGAATTTTAAGAATTACCTTTTTAAGGTCCGAGCTGTTGAAGGAGCTCGACCTTTCTTTTTGGATGAGAATGGCGAGCCCAGCTTTCCTTTAGAATGGCAAAGGAATGTAGTGGTGTCTAGGTACACCTGAGAGATGTTGGACGATGTTGAGCAAGCTTTTGTAACTATGTTAGAAGAAAATTGGGGCAGCCTCCCCATCTTGATACTAAGAAATTTTTAGGAGATTCTTTACTTCTCAGTACTGAACTGGGCAGGGGTCGACTTCCTTGATATTTGCCGTAGTTGTTTAATTCTTTTCGAGCTCATTTTTTCTTCCAGTTTATAACTTGATTTCTTATGTATTTTCAGAGATGATTAAAAACAACGAATCTATGAAGGCCTTTAAGAGGGTGAGGAAGGCTACAGTAGTGCAGCACATCTCGGGTAAAGTTGTTGGGGAAGGATCTTCCCAGATTCCTCCCAAGAAGCCCTTTTTGAATGCTGCCGGGCCGAAGAAGATGATCCCTACGCCTCAGGTCCGTTTAGTTGATCCCCCTCCAGACTTCTGGCGCTATGATGCCAGGGCATTTTGGCCTGTTTCACTGACTTTTTCTTTATTGTTTTTAGGGTAGTTTCATGCATTTTCTTAGGGAATAAGCAAGTTTTGGGTAGAATTTCACTTACATCTTGATTTAAGCATACATTGTGCACTTTACATGATTTCATGAGGATTTTGCATGAATTTAATGACAAATTGGATGATGCATTCCCCATGACTAGGACTAGAGCTTTGATGCACTTTATTGCTTGATTTCAGGACAAAGGAAGCAAGGAAGAACCACGTTAGCAGCCACGTTAGTCTAACTAACGTGACCTCTAACGTGGAATGGGAGCTAACTTGCAAAGTTAATGAGAAAAGTAATCGCCAATAACGCCCTCGAAGCCATAATAGCCCACGTTAAGAGTCACGTTAACTAAGTTAACGTGAACTTTAACGTGGAAGAAAGAAATGAAGCCAACGTTAGTGACACTTACCTTTGTCACTAACGTTGGACCAAGCTCACAATTGGCCACGTTAAGAGCCATGTTAACTCAGTTAACGTGGACTCTAACGTTGAGAAGCAAAAGAGAAGCCAACGTTAGTGACACTTACCTTTGTCACTAACGTTGAGCTAAGCCACAATGAGCCACGTTAACTCCCACGTTAACTTAGTTAACGTGGAGGCTAACGTGGAGGGAGCAAGAATCGCCAACATTAGTGACACTCACCTTTGTCACTAACGTTGGAATGAGCCAATGTGAGAAACGTTAAGTCCCACGTTAACTTAGTTAACGTGGAAGCTAACGTGGATAAGGGAATGATGAGCCAACGTTAGTGACACTCACCTTTGTCACTAACATTGGAAATGGCTATCATTGCTACGTTAGAAGCCACGTTAACCTAGTTAACGTGGACTCTAACGTGGGAAGTAGGGGCACATTGGAACGTTAGTGACAAAGGTAAGTGTCACTAACATTCTCGAAGGATTGGCAAGCTTATGTTAAGAGCCACGTTAACCTAGTTAACGTGGACTCTAACGTAGGGGGAAGGGAAGACTCTCAACGTTATTGGGAAAGGTGAGTCCCAATAACGTGTACGAAGGACCAAGAGGCAACGTTAGTGGTCACGTTAGTGCCACTAATGTTGAAGTTAACGTGGACCATCCCTGGGTGAGGAACGTTAGTGATAAAGGTGATTGTCACTAACGTTCTCGAACCCACACTCTCACTTAACGTTAACGCCACTAACGTCCTGAGCTAAACACCCTGCCTACTTCACACTTTCTCTCTTCAAGTAAAGCTAAGCCCACTGCAGAAGATAACTGCTTCAAACTCAAGATCCAAAGGCCCATATCCAAGACTTAAAGAACCAACTAGAAGATCAGAAGAGTAGTATATATAGGGGTAGTTTTGAATTAGGAAAAGAGCTTTTGGGGGGATTGGAAATTGGAAACTACTCCCTGTATAATTTACTTTCTCTGCACTTCTGGTTCTAATTTTCATGATGTATTCTCGATCTTTGTTTTCTATTTCCAGAGCTATGAACAACTATACCCCTTTCATTGGGTTAGGGAGCTCTGTTGTAATTTGATGGATCAATACTAGTTTTCATTACTCTTTTTCTATCTTTTCTCTTGATTTTACTAGAAAGCTTTCAATCTTCATCCAATTGGGTAGTTATCTTGGAAAAGAAGCTATTCATACTTGGATCTCTTCTGAACCTTGGAAGAGGAATGAAGAGATCATGCTAGAAATGCTTTCTCATATTGGACCAAATTGGGTTTGGTTGGATATGGTGACTATAATCCTACCAACACTTGATTTGGGAATGCATGTGGTATAATCAATGACCATACTTCATCTCTTCTCATGAGCAATTGACCAAGGAATTGGCTATTGATCAAGATTTGAGAGATTGAATTGCCAAGGAATTGGAATTCGATCACTTAAGATTGCCAAGGAGATCAATGAATGCATTGATTGAGGAAGAAATGAAAATGAATTTGATCCGGAGAATGCAACATCTCCTAAGCCCAATGAATCCCCATCTCTGATCTTACCCATTCTCTTTAATTTCTGTAATTTACTTTTATGAGCATCTTCCCCATTCCCATTTAAATTCTGCAATTCACATTCCGCCATTTACTTTCAGCTCTTTACTTTCGGCATTTACATTTTCTGCTATCTACTTTCTTGCCATTTAATTTCCTGCAACACTCAAACCAAATTCTACTTCGCTTAACTAGAACATTCCTCTAATTAAAGTTGCTTGACCAATCAATCCCTGTGGGATTCGACCTCACTCTATTGTGAGTTTTTACTTGACGACAATTCGGTACACTTGCCGAAGGAAAATTGTTGAGAGACAAGTTTCCGTGTGCATCAAGTTTATGGTGCCGTTGCCGGGGATTGATTTTGTATCAACAATGATTAAATTGGAGGATAACTAGATTGAGCATTTTTTTTTCTTTTTTGTTTGATTTAAGTTCATTTGAGTAATTTACTTTCTATTCAGTTATTTTCTTCCCTTCCCACTACCTATTTTCTTAGTTTTTTACGATTCAGTCCACTAACCCACTAACTGTTTGATATATTGCATCACTCACACTAACAGAATTTCTAACAAGAGTAGTCTCTGCATCTAGTTCCTTGCTTGTGCCTTGTTAGTTGTATGACAAGAAGAAGAAGCCGGGCTTCAACTTCATTTGATTCTGAACCTGAGAGGACCTTCCTTAGATTAAGGAGGGAAGCAAGAGGAAATAGAGTAGTTGGTGCTGAGAAAGAGGAAGAATATTTTGAACCAGACATGGATGAAAACATGGAGAACCATCATGAAGAGGAGGCTCACAACCATGGCAGAGAGGGTCTAGCAAATCATGCTGGGCAAGAAAGAAGAGTTCTGGGTTCTTACATCAACCGAAACCCAGGAAACTGTAGGAGTAGCATCCAAAGGCCAACCATACATGCCAACAACTTTCAACTAAAGCCACAGCTCATCACCCTTGTTCAGAACAACTGTTCATTCGGAGGGAGTGTCTAAGAAGACCCCAATCAACATCTAACCACCTTCCTGAGGATATATGATACTGTGAAGTCCAATGGTGTTCATCCTGACACCTATAGACTACTTCTCTTCCCTTTTTCACTCAAGGACAAGGCATCTAAATGGCTGGAATCCTTTCCAAAGGAGAGTTTAGCAACCTGGGAAGATGTGATAAACAAATTCTTGGCAAGATTCTATCCTCCTCAACGGATTAACAAGCTGAGAGCTGAGGTACAAACATTCAGGCAGCAGGATGGTGAGACTCTATATGAAGCATGGGAGAGGTTTAAGGACCTGACAAGAAGGTGTCCATCAGATATGTTTAATGAATGGGTGCAGCTACATATTTTCTATGAAGGCCTTTTTTATGAATCAAAGAAGGCAGTAGACCATTCATCCGGGGGATCTCTTAACAAGAAGAAGACCATTGAAGAAGCCATAGATGTCATTGAAACTGTAGCTGAGAATGACTACTTCTATGCTTCTGAAAGAGGCAACACTAGAGGAGTGATGGAGCTGAACAATGTGGATGCACTGTTGGCCCAAAATAAGCTTATTACCAAGTAGCTGGCTGACCTCACCAAGAAGATGGAGAGGAACCAAGTAGCAGCAATCACCACCTCATTAGCAACCCAAGAGGGAGTGAATGCTGAGGCAGAGGAGGAGCAAGAACAAGCCAATTACATTGGAAACTCACCCAGGCAAACCCATGATCCATACTCCAAAACCTACAACCCTGGATGGAGGAATCACCCAAACTTTGGGTGGGGAAATCAACAAGATCAAAACCAAGATCAGAGACGTCACAACCCCAACAACCATGCAGCTCACCAACATTCCGCACAAAGATCATATCAACACCACCCTAACAACACCTCTCCACATCCATACCAAAACCAGAATAACCAAACTCACCCCTCCACTCTCAACTCACCCTCATCTGAAGATAGACTCTCCAAAATTGAGACTATGCTTGAGGGCATATGCAAAGAGATTCAAGACAGAAAGGCATTCCGAGAAGAAGTGCAGTCCAATATGCAGAATCAAGATGCTGCAATCAAGAAATTTGAGACACAAATTGGCTACCTATTCAAGAGAATTTCTAGCCACAACCCTCGCAGTGATGCAGACTCAAACCAAAGGGAGAAGTATCAGGCTATAACCCTCAGAAGTGGAAAAGAATTGAAGGAGACTCCCAAGCAACCCCAAGAGAAAGATTCAGTTGGAAAGAAGGAGGAACAAGATGAAGCTCAAATCCCCACCTCCAACTCACGTCAAAAGGAAGGAGAGCTGAAGCCATATGTTCCGAAAGTACCATATCCTCAATAACTGAAGAAGAAGGGGGATGACAGCCAGTTCTCCAGATTTTTAGAAATCTTCAAGAAATTACAGATTAACATACCCTTTGCTGAAGCAATAGAGCAAATGCCGTTCTATGCCAAGTTCTTAAAGGAATTGATGACTAAGAAGAGAAGTTGGAAGAGCAACGAGACTGTGATACTGACCGAAGAATGTAGTGCTATCATTCAGCATAAACTACCCCAGAAACTGAAGGATCCTGGGATCTTCCAGATCCCTTGTATTATAGGGGAGATCACAGTGGAGAAAGCTCTATGTGACTTAGGAGCCAACATAAATCTGATGTCAGTAGCTATGATGAGAAAAATGAAGATCGAGGAGGCTAAGCCAGCAAAAATGGCCATACAACTGGCAGACCGATCGTTCAAGTTCCCTCATGGTATAGTGGAAGATTTACTGGTGAAGGTGGGGGATTTTATTTTCCCAGCAGACTTTGTGGTATTGGACATGCAGGAGGAAGCCAAAGCCTCCATCATCCTGGGAAGACCGTTCTTAGCTACTGCTGGAGCTGTCATTGATGTCCAAAAAGGTGATCTCACCTTGAGATTACACAATGAAAAGATAACATTCAATGTGTTCAAGGCCATGAGTTACCCACCAGAACAATGGGGAGAATGTATGAAGTTGGACTCACTGGAAGATGCAATGCAGGAGAGTTTTGAAGAAGAAGAACCTGAAGGATTAATAGAAGAGGGATTAACGTCTAGTGAAGAGGTTGCGACAGCAGAGATGCATATACAAGGTGCACCAAAGGAAGAGAATGAAAAGTTAGAAGTACCCAAACTTGAACTCAAGGCACTACCACCCACTCTCAAATATGCATACTTAGGAGAGAATGAAAGCTACCTGGTGATCATAAACTCATCCCTCAGCCAAGATCAAGAGGATGAATTACTCCAAGTGTTGCAAAAGCATAAGGATGCCATTGAATGGACCCTCGCTGACTTGAAAGGAATTAGTTCGGCCATATGCATGCATAAAATACTGTTGGAAGATGATGCAACAACCATCCATTCAATCCCAAAGGAGGCTGAACCCAATCATGAAGGAAGTGGTGCAGAAAGAAGTTATGAAGTTATGGCAAGGAGGGGTAATCTACCCGATTTCAGACAGCCCCTGGGTCAGCCCCGTGCATGTGGTGCCCAAAAAAGGAAGGATCACTGTAGTCCACAATGAGAATAATGAACTAATTCCTACAAGGACCGTCATAGGATGGCGGATGTGCATAGACTACCAGAAACTCAATGAGGCTACACGAAAGAACCATTTCCCCCTCCCATTCGTGGATCAGATGTTGGAAAGACTCGCAGGACACGCATATTATTGTTTTCTCGACGGTTATTCAGGATATAACCAAATAGTGGTTGATCCTAGAGACCAAGAGAAAACCTTATTCACTTGCCCATATGGAGTGTTTGCCTACAGGCGCATGCCATTTGGGCTATGTAATGCGCCGGCAACTTTCCAACGCTGCATGCTTTCTATCTTCTCAGATATGATAGAGAAATTCATTAAAGTTTTTATGGATGATTTCTCGGTATTCAGAGATTCCTTTCCTAGCTGCCTGAATCACCTAGCCTTGGTATTGAAAAGGTGCCAAGAGACCAATCTGGTCTTGAGCTGGGAGAAATGTCACTTTATGGTGACAGGAGGAACAGTCCTTGGCCATAAGGTTTCTAACCAAGGCATTAAGGTGGACAGAGCTAAAGTGGAACTTATTGAAAAACTTCCTCCACCTAGTGATGTCAAGGTAATTAGAAGCTTTTTAGGGCATGCTGGCTTTTACAGAAGATTTATTAAAGACTTTTCAAAGATAGCCAAGCCCTTGAGCAATCTCCTTGTATCTGATACACCATTTATCTTCGATGAAACATGCATGTAAGCATTCGAGAATTTGAAAAAAAGATTGTCCTCTGCCCCCATCATTTCCCCACCTAATTGGAACTTACCCTTTGAATTGATGTGTGATGCATCTGACTTTGCAGTTAGGGCAGTGTTAGGGCAGAGGAAAGATAACTTAGTCCAGGTGATATACTATGCTAGCAAAGTCCTAAATGATACTCAAAGAAATTATACCACTACTGAAAAGGAGTTGCTAGCAATAGTTTTTGCATTTGACAAGTTTAGATCATACCTCATTGGTGCTAAAGTGATTGTTTTCATAGATCACACAGCACTTAAATATTTGTTTGCCAAGCAAGAATCAAAACCGAGACTAATAAGATGGATCTTATTGTTGCAGGAATTCAATATTGAAATCAGAGACAAGAAAGGAGTGGAGAACAAGGTAGCGGATCACCTATCCAAAATCCCTCAGGATGAAGGTGTAACACATGATACAAGTGTAAATGAGCTCTTCCCTGATGAGCAGTTGATGGCAGTTCACAAAGCACCATGGTTTGCAGACATTGCCAATTTCAAAGCAACTGGGGCTTTACCTCTAGAGATCAATAAACATCAAAAAAGAAAACTCCTAAATGATGCAAAGTATTTTGTCTAGGATGAGCCATATCTCTTCAAGAAGTGTTCAGATGGAATCCTGAGGAGATGTGTTTCAGAAGAAGAGGGACGAGAGGTCCTGTGGAACTACCACGGCTCATGTTATGGAGGCCATTTTGGAGGGGAGAGAACTGCAGCCAAAGTGTTACAAAGCGGATTTTTTTGGCCCACCCTTTTCAAAGATGCCAAAGAACTAGCAAAGAACTGCAATGAGTGTCAAAGAGCTGGAAACTTGCCCAAGAGAAATGAGATGCCACAAAATTTCATCTTAGAATTAGAACTGTTTGATGTGTGGGGAATCAATTTCATGGGACCATTCCCAACTTCATATTCAAACAAGTACATCTTGGTGGCAGTGGATTACGTTTCCAAGTGGGTGGAGGCTATTGCAACTCCAACGAATGATAACAAGGTGGTCATGAACTTCCTTAGGAAGAATATCTTTAGCCGATTTGGAGTTCCACGCACTCATCAGTGATGGAGGGAGCCATTTTTGTAACAGACCACTAGAAGCTCTTCTCCTACGATATGGGGTAAAACACAAGGTGGCCACTCCTTACCATCCCCAAACAAGCGGGCAAACTGAGATATCCAACAGAGAGCTAAAAAGGATTCTGGAAAAGATTGTGGGTGCATCAAGAAAGGATTGGTCGAAGAAGCTGGATGATGCTCTTTGGGCATACAGAACAGCATTCAAAACTCCACTTGGAATGTCCCCATATCAACTGGTGTATGGGAAAGCTTGTCATTTACCACTGGAGCTGGAACACAAAGCTCTCTAGGCTCTTAAGATACTAAATTTTGACAGCATTGCTGCTGGTGCAAAGAGGATCCTGCAGCTGCAAGAGATGGAGGAATTTAGATCTCAAGCCTATGAAAATGCCAAGATTTATAAAGAAAAGGCGAAGAGAAGACATGACCTGCATCTGGCACCAAGGAGTTTCGAAAAGGGGCAGCAAGTACTCCTTTACAACTCCAAATTGAGACTGTTCCCTGGCAAACTCAAGTCAAGGTGGTCAGGACCCTTCCTTGTCACAAAGGTCTCGCCATATGGGCACATAGAAATCATGGATAAAAGTTCGGAGAGGACTTTCACTATGAACGGACAAAGGCTCAAACACTACCTGGGCAACATGGGGGAAAACCCCAAAGTGAAGTATCATCTCAAGTAATGAGGAATCGTCGAGCTAGCGACGCTAAAAGAGCGCTTTGTTGGGCGGCAACCCAACCTGAGGTAGTTTCTTTTTCATCGTCATTTCAATAAAAATCACAAGTTGTTTCCCCTGTATTGCTAGGAGCTAAGTTTGGTGTTCCACACCAAAACAAATCCAAGAGTGAAAGTGTAGCTTTAAGTTTCGTGTTCCACCAAAGATATGAGTTATAATCACACTACACTCCGATGACAGATTGCTAGCTCCAAACAATCAGGGGAACCACTTAGCAGTAGTTTAGTCTGAAGTTAATGGTTGTTTTGTTAATAATAACATATGAGGCTCTCTGCAAGTAAGCAATCTGTTGTACTAGGCAAAAGAACTAAGTTTGGTGTTCACACACCAAATTAAGTTCAGAAATTCGCAAGCATACATGCAAGCTAACTATGTCTCAAGTGCTTTGGAAACAAGTAACTTCCAATAACTTTGCAGGAACCTTCTGAAGACATGGTGCACTATCATCCAAGGAAGTGAAGGAGCAAAAACTATGGAGGAGAACAACAAGGAGATAGCAAGAAAACATCACCCGAAGGTTGTGTTGTTACTTAATTCCATACACTTAAAATGCTAAAACTTGGAAGTCCAAAGGAACTTGATTTTATAGTTTCTCATTGAAGAACTGAAGATTGATGGTTTAGAAGTTATAGTAAATACTCGTTGCAAGTATAGTTACTAAACCAAGCAATCAACCTTTCTTACAAACATTTTGGTTATCATAAGTAACAAACCCCTATAAAATTGATAACCGAGTATTTAAACCTCGGGTCGTCTTCTCAAGGAATTGCAGGGAGGTATGTTCTTATTATTGGTTATGAGTTTGTAAATTGGGGTTTTGGAAGTAAGGTGTGGAATATGTTATATGACAAATAATTTAAATGGCAATTAAAAATAAATAAATACTGTAAAGCAGACTTTTGGGCAAGGTATGAGAAATTGGAAGTCCAGACTTAGTTATCCTTATCAATAACAATGAAAGTCGAATCTTAATTCCACTTAGTTAACCTTTGCTAAAGCAAAGGAATGTCAAGGGATTAATTAGTTTGATCTTCGAATCCTATTTATTTCCTAAGAAAAGATTGGGATTATTGAAGTTCAATTCAATTGGCATGATAACAATTATCAATTATGCTGTTGAATTGGATAACTCCTGAGTTACTGATTTCTTAACCAAAACCAAAAGGGAAAAAGTAAATCTACTGGAATAAAAATGCCTTCAGATGGGAAGCAATAATCATGTAAATAAAAGAAAGCAATAATAACTAAAATACCTCAAATAATATTAATTCAAAGAAAATCATAACATGAATGTAGCATAAGCCAAATAGGCAACATAACTAATATAAGCATTAAAGTATCTGAAAGTAAGAGATAAATATAAAGTAAAAGAACATTGAACCTGGGATTGAGAGTCACTCCTAAAACTAAGAGAAGTCGTAAATCCTAATCCTAAGAGAGAGGAGAGAACCTCTCTCTCTATAAACTACATCTACTCCTAAAATTGTGAATTATGAATAGCCTCTTTATGAATGGATGCATTCCTCCACTTTATAGCCTCTAATCTGTGTTTTCTGGGCCAAAAACTGGGTCAGAAACAGCCCAGAATTCGCTGGTTGCGAATTCAAACATGCTGAATTTTCGTCACTGCGACGCGGCCGCATGGAGCACGCGGTCGCGTCGCCTAGCGTCAGAGAAACTATGACATATTATATATCAAATCGAAGCCCCGGACGTTAGCTCTCCAACGCAACTAGAACCGCATCGTTTAGACCTCTGTAGCTAAAGTTATAGCCGTTTGAGTGCGAAGAGGTCAGGCTAGACAGCTTAGCAATTTCTCCAACTTCTTGTATTCCTTCCATTTTTGCATGCTTCCTTTCCATCCTCTGAGCCATTCCTGGCCTGTAATCTCTGAAATCACTTAACATGCATATCAAGGCATCTAATGGTAATAAGAGAGGATTAAACATAGGAAACTTAAGGCCAAAGAAGCATGTTTTCAATCAAAACACATGATTAGGAAGGCAAATGTAAAACCATGCAAATAGTATGAATAAGTGGGTAAAGAGTTGATAAAAATCACTCAATTGAGCACAAGATAAACCATGAAATAGTGGTTTATCACTCATTAATTTAGATAATTAGAGTTTAATGTTGCTTATTTGCTCTTGTCATATGTGTGCTGTCTAGATGTCACTGCATCCTTACTATGCTTACTTGTATGCTTGTCCTTTCTAAATCAAATAAAAAGAGAATGTGTGTTATCAAAGACCAGAGTGGAGTTCATATTGTGGAGTAAATTCCTTAGTTTGTGATGTGGTCATAAGTTAGCTAAGTTGGTTCACCAACAAGGTGGGAAGACAACTATTTGTCCTGAATCATATGCTTGAGACACACCCCATGAGACTAGCTAAATAACAAGATCCTAATAAGAAAAAGGGAAAGAAACATGAAAGTTGAAGAATAAAAGAAAAATAGCAAGAAAAGAGGCTAGGCACCAAGGGTTTGAGTCTTGAGGGATGTGTCTGTGGTGTTCTTGTACCAAAGATCTGCTTGGATTACTAAGCTCTCAGGGGTGCCATATCACCTGGTAACTTGGGTTAACTAACCTGGGATTGTCAGCTGAAAGTCCACTATCAAGAGCAATCTTTGCTACAGAACATTTAGTAGCCCAAAGAGGTGCTGGACACCAAGACTTCAAGGAAAGAAAATAAACAAACCCTGTGCCTGTGGTGTGTATGTATGGGGGAAAGAGACTTGAGGGAGTAAGTCCTTAGGGGTGTCTCAACACCTAGCACCTTGAACCAACTGGTTCGGGAGTGCTGGCTGAAAGCTTATCTTAAAGAGTCGCCCCCTCACAGAGCACCTAGTCTAAGAACACAAACAAGCCCTAAAATAACAAAAAGGATCAATGAATAAAAGTCTCATGGGATGCAATCAAGTGGGTGTTCTAGGACATGATAAAGGTCTGAAAGCCAGTGAAGGAATGAACCTAAGTTGCTATGCATGAAACCACCATAAAACCAAAGGACATAACTTCCACAATAATGACTCATTTCTCTTGGCATTCCATTCATCATTCTCTTGTTCCAGTACTTGCTTAGGGATAAGCAAGCTTTAAGTTTGGTGTTGTGATGCCAGGGCATTTTGGCCAGTTTCACTGACCTTTTCTTTATTGCTTTTAGGGTAGTTTCATGCATTTTCTTAGGGAATAAGCAAGTTTTGGGTAGAATTTCACTTACATCTTGATTCAAGCATACATTGTGCACTTTACATGATTTCATGAGGATTTTGCATGAATTTAATGACAAATTGGATGATGCATTCCCCATGACTGGGACTAGAGCTTTGATACACTTTATTGCTTGATTTCAGGACAAAGGAAGCAAGGAAGAACCACGTTAGCAGCCACGTTAGTCTAACTAACGTGACCTTTAATGTGGAATGGGAGCTAACTTGCAAAGTTAATGAGAAAAGTAATCGCCAATAACGCCCTCAAAGCCATAATAGCCCACGTTAAGAGTCACGTTAACTAAGTTAACGTGAACTCTAACGTGGAAGAAAGAAATGAAGCCAACGTTAGTGACAGTTACCTTTGTCACTAACGTTGGACCAAGCTCACAATTGGCCACGTTAAGAGCCACGTTAACTCAGTTAACGTGGACTCTAACGTTGAGAAGCAAAAGAGAAGCCAATGTTAGTGACACTTACCTTTGTCACTAACGTTGAGCTAAGCCACAATGAGCAACGTTAACTCCCACGTTAACTTAGTTAACGTGGAAGCTAACGTGAAGGGAGCAAGAATCGCCAACGTTAGTGACACTCACCTTTGTCACTAACGTTGGAATGAGCCAATGTGAGCAACGTTAACTCCCACATTAACTTAGTTAACGTGGAAGCTAACGTGGATAAGGGAATGATGAGCCAACGTTAGTGACACTCACCTTTGTCACTAACGTTGGAAATGGCTATCATTGCTACGTTAGAAGCCACGTTAACCTAGTTAACGTGGACTCTAACTTGAGAAGTAGGGGCACATTGGAACGTTAGTGACAAAGGTAAGTGTCACTAACGTTCTCGAAGGATTGGCAAGCTTACGTTAAGAGCCATGTTAACCTAGTTAACGTGGACTCTAACGTAGGGGGAAGGGAAGACTCTCAACGTTATTGGGAAAGGTGAGTCCCAATAACGTGTGCGAAGGACCAAGAGGCAACGTTAGTGGTCACGTTAGTGCCACTAACGTTGAAGTTAACGTGGACCATCCCTGGGTGAGGAACGTTAGAGAAAAAGGTGATTGTCACTAACGTTCTCGAACCCACACTCTCACTTAACGTTAACGCCACTAACGTCCTGAGCTAAACACCCTGCCTACTTCACACTTTCTCTCTGCAAGTAAAGCTAAGCCCACTGCAGAAGATAACGGCTTCAAACTCAAGATCCAAAGGACCATATCCAAGACTTGAAGAACCAACTAGAAGATCAGAAGAGTAGTATATATAGGGGTAGTTTTGAATTAGGAAAAGAGCTTTTGGGCGGATTGGAAATTGAGAACTACTCCCTGTATAATTTACTTTCTCTGCACTTCTAGTTCTAATTTTCATGATGTATTCTCCATCTTTGTTTTCTATTTCCAGAGCTATGAACAACTAAACTCCTTTCATTGGGTTAGGGAGCTCTATTGTAATTTGATGGATCAATACTAGTTTTCATTACTCTTCTTCTATCTTTTCTCTTGATTTTACTAGAAAGCTTTCAATCTTCATCCAATTGGGTAGTTATCTTGGAAAAGAAGCTATTCATACTTGGATCTCTTCTGAACCTTGGAAGAGGAATGAAGAGATCATGCTAGAAATACTTTCTCATGTTGGACCAAATTGGGTTTGGTTGGATATAGTGACTATAATCCTACCAACACTTGATTTGGGAATGCATGTGGTATAATCAGTGAGCATACTTCATCTCTTCTCATGAGCAATTGACCAAGGAATTGGCTATTGCTCAAGATTTGAGAGATTGAATTGCCAAGGAATTGGAATTCGATAACTTAAGATTGCCAAGGAGATCAATGAATGCATTGATTGAGGAAGAGATGAAAATGAATTTGATCCGGAGAATGCAACATCTCCTAAGCCCAATGAATCCCCATCTCTGATCTTACCCATTCTCTTTAATTTCTGTAATTTACTTTTATGAGCATCTTCCCCATTCCCATTTAAATTCTGTAATTTTCATTCCGCCATTTACTTTCAGCTCTTTACTTTCGGCATTTACATTTTCTGCTATTTACTTTCTCGCCATTTAATTTCCTGCAGCATCAAACCAAATTCTGCTTCGCTCAACTAGAACATTCCTCTAATTAAAGTTGCTTGACCAATCAATCCCTGTGGGATTCGACCTCACTCTATTGTGAGTTTTTACTTGACGACAATTCGGTACACTTGCCGAAGGAAAATTGTTGAGAGACAAGTTTCCGTGTGCGTCACGATACCTCTTCTCCCACTGGCGGACCTCTTCCTAAAAGACAAAGGACTGTTGAGCCCTTCAATCTAGATGCCCCGGACTTTGATGCCATTGGATTTGTCGACCAGCAGATTGCTCCTTATGGTGTTATTCCTACTGACGATGTCTCTCTTCTTCGTCATTTGGATTTCATTACTCGAAGCAGCATTAAAATGGCACATATGGGAGCAGCTTTATATCGAACTGCCCAGGATCTTCCTATCCACGCAACAAAGGCCTTTATGGAGGAGGCTAAATCATAGTTCGATCGGATGAAAGGTTTAAAGGAAGAGCTTGAGGTAAAAGTGGCTAAGTTGGAGAAAGAGTTGGATGGGGAGAAGACTCGGGCTATTGCTTTGGCAGCTTCTGCCAAGTTATCTGAAGACATGGCGTTGAAGCATAAGGAGAGTTATGTCACAACTTATAGGAGATGATGGGTCTTAGGGAGGATTTGGAGTCTTCCCGAGCTGATTACACCGAGCTCTAGGGTCATCTTGTAGGCAGTGTAAATATTGCTTATGAGAATTTGAAGGATCAAGTTCGAGTTCTTGCTCCCGAGCTTGACCTTACTCTTTTCAGCCTGGACAATATTGTAAAAGATGGTAAGATCGTTCCAGATGACTTTGATGACGATGACGATGTCGACCCTCCTCCTGTGCCTTCTGCCAAAGTCTCTGTTGCCCTGCCTCCTTCAGCTCTGGCAACTGAAGTCGGCCAACCTGAGTCTGATCCCGATGTCCAGATCCTGAACCGGGATGACGGGACGGTAGATGCGGTACCTCTTCAGACTCGTCCTCCTTCACCTCGGGATGCAGCTACTGGGAAGTCCTTAGATCCTCTCTAATTATTTCAGATACATTTGTGTATAGCCCAGCCTGTAGGCTTTAAACTCTTTTATTTTGTAATTTTGTAGTTTCTGACTGTGGATACCTTTAGTTTCTCAGGCTTTTGAGGTTGACTTCAGGTGGCCTCTTGAGTCTTATTATTATGATATCCTCATTTCTTTTGTGATAAGCTTATCTGCTCCTTTCTAGGTTTTTGGGTGTGTTAGAGCCTTGTTGTCCGACCTCTTTTGATTGCCTTCGTACTTTCATACTTGTAGCTTGATTCTTTCGAGGTCGTTGATTTCGGGGTCCAAATTGTATGCATTCTATTGGCCGACTTCTTTATCTCGGTTTGTTCGGAGTTATTTCTATTAATCCATATTATGTGGACCTTTGCTAGGTCTCTTCTATGGATTACTTCTTATAACTTGCCTGATTCTGTTGGGACGACTTCATCCTATCAGTCCCTTCTAAGTTATTTTTAGTAATCCATATAATTTGGACCTTTGTTAGGTCTCTTCTTACGGATCACTTTATAACTTGTGTGATCTTGTTGGGACGACTTTAACATGTCGGTCTCTTCTAAGTTATTTTTAGTAATCCATTTTCTTGGACCTTGGTCAGGTCTCTTTTATAGATTACTTTTTCATAACTTTTTTGGTTTGGGCCGACTTCATCATGTCGGTCCCTTCTAAGTTATTTCTAGTAATCCATTTTCTTGGACCTTGGTCAGGTCTCTTTTATGGATTACTTTTTCATAACTTTTTTTGGTTTGGGCCGACTTGATCATGTCGGTCCCTTCTAAGTTATTTCTAGTAATCCTCTTTTTTAGGGCTGGCCAGGCCTCTTTCCAGGGATTTACTTTTTTATAACTTTGGTTATGACTGGTCCGACTTTTTTACGTCGGCCTGTCTTTTTAAGTTATTTTTAGCAACCCATTTTTATTAAGACCTCGTCAGGTCCTTTCCATGGATCACTTTCGATAACTTCTTGCATTATTCTATTTTTGTCACTTTTTCATCTTTGCTGATTTTGTAGAAATTGGGTTTGATCCTCGTTTGATCGATCTTTTTTAGGGTTTGATCGATATTTGAGTGCATCTTATCCTAAGATCTTTTATTACCTCCTAACTGTAATACCTTCTTAAGGTGCAGGCGTGCCATGACCTTGGGAGCTCTCGTCCTTTGAGTTCGGTCAGTTTGTAGTATTCTTTTCCGAGTACTTCTATGACTTGGTAGGGTCCTTTCTAGTTTGTTGCCAGCTTTCCTTCGCCATGTCGAGTTGTTCCGATATCGTTTCGGATTAAGACGAGATCATTCTCGGCAAAACCTCGCTGAACTACTTTTTGGTTGTATCTTGAGGCCATCCGACGTTTTAACGGCTCTTCCTTGATCCGAGCTCTTTCTCGAATTTCTGGAAGTAGGTCGAGTTCCTCTTTTTGAAGTAGGGAATTGGCCTCTTCATTGTAGTGGATTACTCTGGGTGATCCTTCTTCGACCTCCACTGGGATCATTGCCTCCATTCCGTAAGCTAATCGAACGGGTGATTCCTTTGTGGTGGAGTGTGGAGTTGTTCGATATGCCCATAGGACTTGTGGGAGCTCTTCAACCCAGGCTCCTTTCGTGTCCTGTAATCTCCGTTTTAACCCAGCCAGTATGACATTGTTGGCAGCATCTGGTTGCCCATTGTCCTGGGGGTGTTCTACGAATGTGATTTGGTGCTTTATTTTTAAGTTGGCCACCAGTTTTCTGAAGCCTGCATCTGTGAATTGAGTGCCATTGTCTGTGGTGATGGAGTATGGGACCCCAAACCTTGTGACAATGTTTCTATATAAGAATTTTCGACTTCTTTGAGCAGTAGCGTTGGCTAGGGGCTCTGCCTCAATCCATTTTGTAAAATAATCTACCCCAACGATGAGGAACTTGACTTGTCCTGATCCCTGAGGGAACGGCCCAATGAGGTCAAGTTCCCATTTTGCAAATGGCCAGGGTGAGGTTACACTGATGAGCTCCTCTGGTGGGGCGATATGAAAATTAGCATGCTTCTGACATGGTGAACATGTCTTTGCGAATTCCATTGCTTCTTTTTGCAAAGTTGGCCAATAGAATCTGGCTCGGAGTACTTTTTTTGGGAGGGCTTGTGTTCCAAGATGGTTACCACAGATGCCACTGCGTACTTCTTCTAAAACTTCTTTTGTGTTGGAGGTCGGCACATGGTATGCAAAATTGTTACTCTGATGTTGTAAAATTTGTTGTTCATTCTCTCCCTGGCAATGGCGCCAATAACTGGTGCACCATACCATGGTCCAAACATAAGTTCACAACTTCGCACAACTAACCAGCAGGTGCACTGGGTCGTCCAAGTAATAAACCCTTACGTGAGTAAGGGTCGATCCCACAGAGATTATTGGTATGAAGCAAGCTATGGTCATCTTGTAAATCTCAGTCAGGCGGATATCAAATGGTTATAGTATTTTTGAATAATAATGATAAATAAACAGAAAATAAAGATAAAAATACTTATGTAAATCATTGGTGAGAATTTCAGATAAGCACATAGAGATGCTTTTGTTCCTCTGAACCTCTGCTTTCCAGCTGTCTTCATCCAATCCTTCCTACTCCTTTCCATGGCAAGCTTTATGTAAGGGCATCACTGTTGTCAATGGCTACATCCCATCCTCTCTGTGAAAATGGTCCAAATGCTCTGTCACGGCATGGCTAATCATCTGGAGGTTCTCGATCATACTGGAATAGGATTTACTATCCTTTTGCGTCTGTCACTACGCCCAGCACTCGCGAGTTTGAAGTTCGTCACAGCCATTCCTTCCTAGATCCTACTCGGAATACCATAGACAAGGTTTAGACTTTCCGGATCTCAGGAATGGCCATCCATGGATTCTAACTTATACCACGAGGATTCTAATAACTCGGACTCGGTCCCATGTATTAGATATCCAAGAGATATTCATTCTAGCTTGTCTGCATGTAAAACAGAAGTGTTTGTCAGGCACGCGTTCATAAGTGAGAATGATGATGAGCGTCACATAATCATCACATTCATCATGTTCTTGGGTGCGAATGGATATCTTAGAAGCGGAATAAGTTGAATTGAATAGAAAACAGTAGTACTTTGCATTAAATCATGAGGAACAGCAGAGCTCCACACCTTAATCTATGGAGTGTAGAAACTCTACCGTTGAAAATACATAAGTGAAAGGTTCAGGCATGGCCGAGAGGCCAGCCCCCAAAACGTGATCACAGGATCAAAAATACAATCCAGGATGTCTAATACAATAGTAAAAAGTCCTATTTTTACTAAACTAGCTACTAGGGTTTACAGAAGTAAGTAATTGATGTGTGTTTGGGCTGAGCTTTAGCTTTTAACGTGCAGAGGCTTCTTTTGGAGTTGAACACCAAGTTGTAACGTGTTTTTGGCGTTCAACTCTGGTTCGTGATGTGTTTCAGAACTGGCGTTTAACTCCAGACTGCAGCGTAGAACTGGCGTTCAACGCCCTTTTGCATCGTCTAAACTCGGCTAAAGTATGGACTATTATATATTGTTGGAAAGCCCTGGATGTCTACTTTCCAACGCATATGGAAGCGCGCCATTTTGAGTTCTGTAGCTCCAGAAAATCCACTTTGAGTGCAGGGAGGTCAGAATCCAACAGCATTAGCAGTCCTTCTTCAACCTCTGAATCTGATTTTTGCTCAAGTCCCTCAATTTCAGCCAGAAAATACCTAAAATCATAGAAAAACACACAAACTCATAGTAAAGTCCAGAAATGTGAATTTAACATAAAAACTAATGAAAACATCCCTAAAAGTAACTAGATTCTACTAAAAATATACTAAAAACAATGCCAAAAAGCGTATAAATTATCCGCTCATCACAACACCAAACTTAAATTGTTGCTTGTCCCCAAGCAACTGAAAATCAAATAGGATAAAAAGAAGATAACATACTATAAATTCCAAACTATCAATGAAACATAGCTCCAATAAGATGAGCGGGACTTGTAGCTTTTTGCCTCTTGAATAGTTTTGGCATCTCACTTTATCCATTGAGGTTCAGAATGATTGGCATCTGTAGGAACTCAGAGTTCAGATAGTGTTATTGATTCTCCTAGTTCAGTATGTTGATTCTTGAATACAGCTACTTTATGAGTCTTGGCCGTGGCCCTAAGCACTTTGTTTTCTAGTATTACCACCGGATACATAAATGCCACAGACACATAACTGGGTGAACCTTTTCAGATTGTGACTCAGCTTTGCTAAAGTCCCCAATTAGAGGTGTCCAGGGTTCTTAAGCACACTCTTTTTTTTGCTTTGGACCTTGACTTTAACCGCTCAGTCTCAAGTTTTCACTTGACACCTTCATGCCATAAGCACATGGTTAGGGACAGCTTGGTTTAGCTGCTTAGGCCAGGATTTTATTCCTTTAGGCCCTCCTATCCACTGATGCTCAAAGCCTTGGGATCCTTTTTATTTACCCTTGCCTTTTGGTTTTAAAGGTTATTGGCTTTTTGCTCTTGCCTTTTGGTTTTAAGAGCTTTTGGCTTTTTCTGCTTGCTTTTTCTATCTTTTTTTTTTCGCTATTTTTTTTTCTATATTTATTTTTTTTCTGCAAGCTTTTGTATTCACTGCTTTTTCTTGCTTCAAGATTCAATTTTATGATTTTTCAGATTATCAAATAACATGTCTCCTTGTCATCATTCTTTCAAGAGCCAACATATTTAACATTCTTAAACAACAACTTCAAAATACATATGCACTGTTCAAGCATTCATTCAGAAAACAAGAAGCATTGTCACCACATCAATATAATTAAACTAAGTTCAAGGATAAATTCGAAACTCATGTACTTCTTGTTCTTTTGAATTAAAACATTTTTCATTTAAGAGAGGTGCTGGATTCATATTCACTACTTTAAGGCATAGACACTTAGACACTAGTGATCATGTAATAAAGACACAAACATAGATAAACATTTAACATAAGAAAACGAAAAACAGAAAATTTAAGAACAAGGAATGAGTCCACCTTATTGATGGTGGCGTTTTCTTCTTGAGAAACCAATGATGTCCTTGAGCTCTTCTATGTCTCTTTCTTGTCTCTGTTGCTTGATCCCTAGTGATTTTGGTGCTCCTATCCTTAGTTAGTCCCAATAATTGTGTGGGAGAAAATGTATCCCCTGAGGTATCTCAGGGATCTCTTGATTTGCAGTCAAATGTTCTACCACTGAGCTATAGATCCTTTACATGAATCTCTCCATCTCCCAGGACTTGGAGGTAGAAGCTTTTATCTTCCCTTTTCTCTTCTCTCTCTTTTTTTTTTTTGAGATTTCTCTGGCCTTGGGTGCCATCAATGGTTATGGAAAAGCAAAATAAGCAATGCTTTTACCACACCAAACTTAGAATGTTGCTCGCCCTCGAGCAGGAGAAGAATGAATAGATGAAGAAGAAGATGTGGAAGAAACTAGGATTATGAGGAGGGAAGGTGGGGATCCTGTGGGATCCACAGATCCTGAGATGATCCTGTGAGGTTCACAGATCTTGAGGTGTCAAGGATTTACATCCCTGCACCAATTAGGCATGTAAAATGCCTTTGCATGCAATTCTGGCGTTTAAACGCCGAACTAATGCTTGTTCTGGGCGTTCAATGCCCAGATGCAGCATATTTCTGGTGTTGAACGCCAGCTTCATGCTTGTTTCTGGCATTCAGCGCCAGTTCCATGCTCTGTTCTGGCGTTGAACGCCAGCCAGATGCTCCTTACTGGCGTTTGAACGCCAGTGAACTCTTCCTCTAGGGTGTGCTGTTTTTAATGCTGTTTTTTATTTTTCTTCAATTTTTCCAGTTGTTTTTGTGACTCCACGTGATCATGAACCTATGAAGACATATAACTAATAAAAATATAATTAAATAAAAATTGGGTTGCCTCCCAACAAGCGCTTCTTTCAATGTCAATAGCTTGACAGTGGGCTCTCATGGAGCCTCACAGATGTTCACACCATTATTGAGACTCCCCAACACCAAACTTAGAGTTTGGCTGTGGGGGCTCTGGTTGACTCTGTTTTGAGAGAAGCTTACTGTGCCTCTTTTCCATGTTTACAGAAGGATGTCCTTGAGTTTTAAACTCAAAGGAGTCCTCATCCAATTGAAGGACTAGTTCACCTCTGTTAACATCAATCACAGCTCTTGCTGTGGCTAGGAAGGGTCTTCCAAGGATGATGGATTCATCATCCTCCTTCCCAGTATCTAGGATTATGAAATCAGCAGGGATGTAAAGGCCTTCAACCTTTACTAACATGTCCTCTACTTGTCCATAAGCCTGTTTTCTGGAATTGTCTGCCATCTCTAATGAGATTTTAGCAGCTTACACCTCAAAGATTCCTAGTTTCTCCATTACAGAGAGTGGCATGAGGTTTATTCCTGACCCCAGGTCACATAGAGCCTTCTCAAAGGTCATGGTGCATATGGTACAAGGTATCAGGAACTTTCTAGGATCCTGTTTCTTCTGAGGCAATCTCAGTTGATCCAATGCATTTAGTTCATTGGTGAACAGGGGAGGTTCATCTCCCCAAGTCTCATTACCAAATAAATTGGCATTTAGCTTCATGATTGCACCAAGGAACTTGGCAACTTGCTATTCAGTAACATCTTCATTCTCTTCAGAAGAAGAATACTCATCAGAGCTCATGAAGGGCGTAAGGAGGTTCAATGGAATCTCTATGGTCTCTAGATGAGCCTCAGATTCCTTTGGTTCCTCAGAGAGAAACTCCTTTTTGATCACAGGCCGTCCCAGGAGGTCTTCCTCATTGGGATTCACGTCCTTCTCTCCTCCCTTGTGGGTTCGGCCATGATGGTCAATTCAATGACCTTGCACTCTCCTTTTGGATTTTCTTCTGTATTGCTTGGGAGAGTACTAGGGGGGGTTTTTAGTGATTCTTTTACTCAGCTGGCCAACTTGTGCTTCCAAATTTCTAATGGAGGACCTTGTTTCATTCATGAAACTCACAGTGGCCTTAGATAGATCAGAGACTAAAGTTGCTAAGCTAGATAGATTCTGCTCAGAATTCTCTGTCTGTTGCTGAGTGGATGATGGAAAAGGCTTGCTATTGCTAAACCTGTTTCTTCCACCATTATTAAAGCCTTGTTGAGGCTTTTGTTGATCCTTCCATGAGAGATTTGGGTGATTTCTCGATGAGGGGTTATAGGTATTTCTATAAGATTCACCCATATAATTTACCTCTGCTATTGCAGGGTTCTCAGGATCATAAGCTTCTTCTTCAGAAGATGCCTCTTGAGTACTGTTGGATGCAGCTTGCATTCCATTCAGACTCTGAGAAATCATATTAACTTGCTGAGTCAATATTTTATTCTGAGCCAATATGACATTTAGAGTATCAATTTCAAGAACTCCCTTCTTCTGAGGCGTCCCATTACTCACAGGATTCCTCTCAGAAGTGTAGATGAACTGGTTATTAGCAACCATGTCAATAAGTTCTTGAGCTTCTGTAGGTGTTTTCTTTAGGTGAATGGATCCACCTGCAGAAGTATCCAATGACATCTTAGCTAATTCAGACAGACCATCATCGAATATATCTAGGATGGTCCATTCTGAAAGCATGTCAGAATGACACTTTTTGGTCAGTTGCTTGTAGCTCTCCCAAGCTTCATAGAGGGATTCACCTTCCTTCTGTCTGAAGGTTTGAACATCCACTCTAAGCTTACTAAGCTTTTGAGGAGGAAAGAACTTGGCTAAGAAAGCCGTGACCAGCTTATCCCAAGAGTTCAGGCTATCTTTGGGTTGAGAGTCTAACCATATTCTAGCTCTGTCTCTCACAGCAAAAGGGAAAAGCATGAGCCTGTAGACTTCCGGATCTACTCCATTAGTCTTAACAATATCACATATCTGCAAGAATTCAGTTAAGAACTGAAAAGGATCTTCAGATGGAAGTCCATAAAACTTGCAGTTTTGTTGCATCAGAGAAACTAATTGAGGTTTCAGCCCAAAATTGTTTACTCCAATGGCAGGAATTGAGATGCTTCTTCCATGTAAGTTGGAATTAGGTGCAGTAAAGTCACCAAGCATCCTCCTTGCATTATTATTATTTTCGGCTTCCATCTCCTCTTCTTGTTCGAAAATTTCTGTAAGGTTATCTCTGGATTGTTGTATTTTAGCTTCTCTTAGTTTCCTCTTCAGAGTCCTTTCAGGTTCAGGGTCTGCTTCAACAAGAATGTTCTTGTCCTTGCTCCTGCTCATATGAAAAAGAGGGAACAGAAAAATAATAATAATAGGGATCCTTTTTGCCCAGTATAGAGGTTCCCTGTGTGAGTAGAAGAAAAGAAGAAGAGAAAATCTGAACTCAGAGAGAGAGAGGGGGTTCAGATTTTTGGTGAGTGAGGGAGAGATGTTAGTAGATGAATAAATAAATAGAAGGAGATGAGAGAGAAGGATTTTCGAAAATTATTTTTGAAAAATGGTTAGTGATTTTCGAAAATCAAAAAATAAATAAATTTAAATTTAAATTTAAATAATTAATTAATTAAAAAGAATTTTTGAAAAAAAAGGAAGAGATTTTCGAAAATTAGAGAGAGAGGGCTAGTTAGGTAGTTTTGAAAAAGATAAGAAACAAACAAAAAGTCAATTAGTTAGTTGAAAAAGATTTGAAAATCAATTTTGAAAAGATAAGAAGATAGGAAGTTAGAAAAGATATTTTAAAATCAAATTTTTGAAAAAGATAAGATTTTAAAAAAAAAAAGATATGATAGGAAGATATGATTAGAATTAGTTTTGAAAAAGATTTGAATTTTAAAATCAAAATTAATGACTTGACTCACAAGTAATCACATGATATGATTCTAGAACTTAAAGTTTGAATCTTTCTTAACAAGCAAGTAACAAACTTGAAATTTTTGAATCAAAACATTAATTGTTGATAATATTTTCGAAAATTATGAGATAAAATTAAGAAAAAGATTTTTGAAAAATATTTTTGAAATTTTCAAAAATAAATAAGAAAAAAGATTTGATTTTTGAAAAAGATTTTGAAAAAGATAGGATTTTTAATTTGAAAATTTGATTTGACTCATAAGAAACAATTGAATTTTTAAAAATTTTTGAAAAATTCAACTCAAATTTTCGAAATTTATGAGAGAAAAAAGGAAGGATATTTTTTTGATTTTTGAATTTTTAATGATGAAAGAGAAAAACATGAAAAAGACTCAATGCATGAAAATCAAAACAATGAATGCATGCAAGAATGCTATGAATGTCAAGATGAACACCAAGAACACTTTGAAGATCATGATGAACATCAAGAACATATTTTTGAAAAAATTTTATATGCAAAGAAAACACGCAAGACACCAAACTTAGAAATCTTTCATGTTCAGACACCATGAATGCAAAAATGCACATGAAAAACAAGAAAAGACACAAAACAAGAAAACATCAAGATCAAACAAGAAGACTTACCAAGAACAACTTGAAGATCATGAAGAACTCTATGAATGCATGATTTTTCAAAAAATGCAAAATGAATATGCAATTGACACCAAACTTAAAATCTGACTCAAGACTTAAACAAGAAACAAAAATTTTTTTTTATTTTTATGATTTTATGATTTTTTTGGATTTTTCGAAAATTAATGTGAAAAAGAAAAATAAGGATTCCAAAATTTTTAATGTGAATTCCAGGAGTCTTGCACTCTTAGTCTAAAGCTCCAATCTGAGGGTTAGACATGGCTTAATAGCCAGCCAAGCTTTAGAAGATACAAATCAGTCATACAACAGCAGGTGGATTAGGAACAGCTAGCTTGCTCTTGTGATGATGGTTTGGAAGCCTAAGTCCAAAAGAATTTAGACATAGCTTTACAGCCAGCCAGGCTTCAACATGCTTCATGAAACACTAGAATTCACTCTTAAAAATTCTGAAATAATTTTCGAAAACAAAGGGAAAATTTTTTTGAAAGATTTTTGAAAATAAAACAAAAAAAAATTACCTAATCTGAGCAACAAGATGAACCGTCAGTTGTCCAAACTCGAACAATCCCCGGCAACGGCGCCAAAAACTTGGTATGCGAAATTGTTACTCTGAGGTTGTAAAATTTGTTGTTCATTCTCTCCCTGGCAACGGCGCCAATAATTGGTGCACCATACCATGGTCCAAACATAACTTCACAACATCGCACAACTAACCAACAAGTGCACTGGGTCATCCAAGTAATAAAACCTTACGTGAGTAAGGGTCGATCCCACGGAGATTGTTGGTATGAAGCAAGCTACGGTCATCTTGTAAATCTCAGTCAGGCGGATATCAAATGGTTATAGTATTTTCAAATAATAATGACAAATAAATAGAAAATAAAGATAAAAATACTTATGTAAATCATTGGTGAGAATTTCAGATAAGCGCATAGAGATGCTTTCGTTCCTCTGAACCTCTGCTTTCCTGCTGTCTTCATCCAATCCTTCCTACTCCTTTCCATGGCAAGCTTTATGTAAGGGCATCACCGTTGTCAATGGCTACATCCCATCCTCTCTGTGAAAATGGTCCAAATGCTCTGTCACGGCATGGCTAATCATCTGGAGGTTCCCGATCATACTGGAATAGGATTTACTATCCTTTTGCGTCTGTCACTACGCCCAGCACTCGCGAGTTTGAAGTTCGTCACAGCCATTCCTTCCCAGATCCTACTCGGAATACCACAGACAAGGTTTAGACTTTCCGGATCTCAGGAATGGCCATCCATGGGTTCTAACTTATACCACGAGGATTCTAATAACTCAGACTCGGTCCCCTGTATTAGATATCCAAGAGATATTCATTCTAGCTTGTTTGCATGTAGAACAGAAGTGTTTGTCAGGCACGCGTTCATAAGTGAGAATGATGATGAGTGTCACATAATCATCACATTCATCATGTTCTTGGGTGCGAATGGATATCTTAGAAGTGGAATAAGTTGAATTGAATAGAAAATAGTAGTACTTTGCATTAAATCATGAGGAACAGCAGAGCTCCACACCTTAATCTATGGAGTGTAGAAACTCTACCATTGAAAATACATAAGTGAAAGGTTCAGGCATGGCCGAGAGGCCAGCCCCCAAAATGTGATCACGGGATCAAAAATACAATCCAGGATGTCTAATACAATAGTAAAAAGTCCTATTTATACTAAACTAGCTACTAGGGTTTACAGAAGTAAGTAATTGATGCATAAATCCACTTCCGCGGCCCACTTGGTGTGTGCTTGGGCTGAGCTTTAGCTTTCCACGTGCAGAGGCTTCTTTTGGAGCTGAACGCCAAGTTGTAACGTGTTTTTGGGGTTCAACTCTGGTTTGTGACGTGTTTCTGGCGTTTAACTCCAGACTGCAGCGTAGAACTGGCGTTCAACGCCCTTTTGTGTCGTCTAAACTCGACCAAAGTATGGACTATTATATATTGCTGGAAAGCCCTGGATGTCTACTTTCCAACGCAATTTGAAGCGCGCCATGTTGATTTCTGTAGTTCCAGAAAATCCACTTTGAGTGCAGGGAGGTCAGAATCCAACAACATCAGCAGTCCTTCTTCAACCTCTGAATCTGATTTTTGCTCAAGTCCCTCAATTTCAGCCAGAAAATACCTGAAATCACAGAAAAACACACAAACTCATAGTAAAGTCCAGAAATATGAATTTAACATAAAAACTAATGAAAACATCCCTAAAAGTAACTAGATTCTACTAAAAACATACTAAAAATAATGCCAAAAATCGTATAAATTATCCGCTCATCAGCACACATTTTAACAGTAGTGTTAAAATCCCTCTCTTGTATAGAGTATTATTTATGATGGTGTAGTATTGTGCTTCCCGTTTTAACTTCTTTGCCTCCTTCTTATCTGTAGGGAGTGTTTCTGTTTTGAGGTAATTAATTATGGGAGTCATCCATCCTTGATCCAGACCTGTTATGGATAGGACCTTTTCTTCTTACGAGATTGACGGGTTCCGCAGCATCTCTTGGATGAGGCTTATATTGTTGCCCTCTGGTTTGGTGCTGGCTAGTTTTGAGAGTGCATCAGCTCGAGCATTCTGTTCTCGGGGTATGTGGCGGACCTCATATTTCCTGAGTTGTCCGAGCTATTCCTTTGTTTTGTCCAAGTATTTTTTCATGGTGGGATCATTGGCTTGGTAACTCCCTGCTATTTGTGAGGTGACTATCTGTGAGTCACTGAAGATGATAAGCTTTTAAGCTCCAACCTCCTTAGTCAGCTTCAAACCAGCTAGTAGTCCCTCATACTCAGCTTGGTTGTTTGAGGTAGGGAACCCAAATTTGAGGGAAAGTTTGATTTGGGTTCTCTAGTTTCTTTTAATTATCATTCTTGCGCCACTTCCAGTTTTGTTTGAGGAACCGTCTATGTAGAGATTCCACTCTGTAGGGATTTTCGGGGTATCTGTAAACTCTGTAATGAAGTCGGCCAAATACTGTGATTTGATGGCTGTCCGAGCTTCATATCGAAGGTCGAATTTGGACAACTCGACTGCCTATTGCAAAATTCTTCCTGCTAGATCTGTTTTCTGCAGAATGCCTTTTATGGGCTGGTTGGTCCGAACCTTGATGATGTGGGTTTGGAAATATGGGTGAAGTCTTCGAGATGTTAGTATGAGAGCATAAGCAAATTTTTCTATCTTTTGATAGTTCAATTCGGACCCTTGTAATGCTTTGCTGATGAAGTATACAGGTTGTTGTCCACTGTCATCTTCTCGGACCAGTGCTGAGGCTATTGCCCAATTTCCCACTGCGAGGTACAATACAAGTGGTTCTCCTTCCCGTGGACGAGTTAGGATAAGTGGTCGTCCTAGGAATCTTTTGAAATCCTGGAAGGCCTGCTTGCACTCTGTTGTCCATTCAAACCTTTTTCCCTTTCTTAGAGTGGCGTATAAGGGGAGAGATCTTATTGCTGATCCAGCTAGAAATCTGGACAAGGCTGCCAATCTTCCATTGAGTTGTTGTACCTCTTTAACGCTGGTCGGACTCTTCATATCGAGTATAGCCTTGTATTTATCCGGATTTGCTTCAATTCCCCTTTGTGTGAGCATAAAACCCAAGAATTCGCTGGCTTCTACTGCGAATGTGCATTTTGCAGGGTTAAGTCGCATGCCATGCCTTCTTATAGTGTCGAATACTTGGGTGAGGTCAGACAATAATGACTCCTCACTTTGTGTCTTTATTAACATGTCGTCCACGTAGACTTCCATGACTTTCTCGATGTGGTCTGTGAAGACCTTATTCATTAATATTTGATAAGTGGCTCCTGCGTTTTTGAGTCCAAATGGCATGACAATGTAGCAGTAGTTTGCTTTCGGGGTTAAGAATGAGGTTTTTTCTTGATCAGGTGGGTACATCGGGATTTAGTTGTATCCCGAATAGGCTTCCATAAATGAGAGGTATTTGTATCCGGAGGAGGCATCTACTAGAGCGTCAATACTTGGAAGTGGATAAGGATCTTTTGGGCAGGCTTTGTTGAGATTAGGTAGTCGTTGCACATCCGCCACTTCCTATTTGATTTTTTCACCAGGACGACATTAGCTAGCCATAGTGGGTACTTAACTTCTCTTATGAATCCTGCCTCCAGTAGTGCTTATACCTGCTCTTCCATAGCTTGGGATCATTCTGGTCCGAGCTTTCTACGTCTCTGCTGTATTGGCCGAGTTCCTGGGTAGACTGCCCACTTATGGCACATTAACTTAGGGTCCATGTCTTGCATGTCTATGGCCTTCCATGCAAAGAGGTCGACATTGTCTTTTAAGAACTGTGTGAGTGATTTTTTTATGTCTCCTTTTAGGATTGTGCCGATGTTAGTTGTTTTGTCTGGGACATCTCCGATCTGGACTTTTTCTATTTTGCCTTTGGGTTGTGGACGAAGTTCTTCCCGCCCTCGAACTCCCCCGAGTTCGATGGTGTGGAATTCTTCTCCTCTGCCTCTAAGGTTTAGACTTTTGTTGTAACAGCGGCGCGCCATCTTCTGGTCTGCTTTCATCGTGGCTATTCCTTCTGTGGTTGGGAACTTTTATGAGCGGATAATTTGTACGCTTTTTGGTATTGTTTTTAGTATGTTTTTAGTAGGATCTAGTTACTTTTAGGGATGTTTTCATTAGTTTTTATGTTAGATTCACATTTCTGGACTTTACTATGAGTTTGTGTGTTTTTCTGTGATTTCAGGTATTTTCTGGCTGAAATTGAGGGACTTGAGCAAAAATCAGATTCAGAGGTTGAAGAAGGACTGCTGATATTGTTGGATTATGACCTCCCTACACTCAAAGTGGATTTTCTGAAGCTACAGAATTCAAAATGGCGCGCTTCCAATTGCGTTGGAAAGTAGACATCCAGGGCTTTCCAGCAATGTATAGTAGTCCATACTTTGCCCGAGTTTAGATGATGTAAAAGGGCGTTGAACGCCAGTTCTACACTGCTGTCTGGAGTTAAAACGCCAGAAACAAGTCACAAACCAGAGTTGAACGCCAGAAGTACGTTACAACCTGGCGTTCAACTCCAAGAAGGACCTCTACACGTGCAAAACTCAAGCTCAGCCCAAGCACACACCAAGTGGGCCCCAGAAGTGGATTTATGCATCAATTACTTACTTCTGTAAACCCTAGTAGCTAGTTTATTATAAATAGAACTTTTTACTATTGTATTAGACATCCTGGATTGTATTTTGATCCTGTGATCTCATTTTGGGGGCTGGCCATTCGGCCATGCCTGGACCTTTCACTTATGTATTTTCAAACGGTAGAGTTTCTGCACTCCATAGATTAAGGTGTGGAGCTCTGCTGTTCCTCAAAGATTAATGCAAAGTACTACTGTTTTCCATTCAATTCATCTTATTTCGCTTCTAAGATATTCATTTGCACTTCAACCTGAATGTGATGAACGTGACAATCATCATCATTCCCTATGAACGCGTGCCTGACAACCACCTCCGTTCTACCTTAGATTGAATGAGTGTCTCTTAGATCTCTTAATCGGAATCTTCGTGGTGTAAGCTAGAATGATGGCGGCATTCAAGAGAATCCGGAAAGTCTAAACCTTGTCTGTGGTATTCCGAGTAGGATTCAATGATTGAATGACTGTGACGAGCTTCAAACTCGCGAGTGCTGGGCATAGTGACAGACGCAAAAGGAGGGTGAATCCTATTCCAGCATGATCGGGAACCTCAGATGATTAGCCGTGCCGTGACAGGGCATCTTGGACCATTTTCACAAGAGGAGGGGATGTAGCCACTGACAACGGTGATGTCCTTGCATAAAGCCAGCCATGGAAAAGAGTAAGACTGATTGGATGAAGACAGCAGGAAAGCAGAGGTTCAGAGGAACCAATGCATCTTCATACGCTTATCTGAAATTCTCACCACTGATTTACATAAGTATTTCTATCCTTTTTTTATTATTTAATTTCGAAAACCCCATTACTATTTTATATCCGCCTGACTGAGATTTCCAAGGTGACCCTAGCTTGCTTCATACCAACAATCTCCGTGGGATTCGACCTTTACTCACGTAAGGTATTACTTGGACGACCCAGTGCACTTGCTGGTTCGTTATGCGAAGTTGTGAAGATATTCACAACCTGAGTAACGATTTCGCATACCAAGTTTTTGGCGCCGTTGCCGGGGATTGTTTGAGTTTTCGGCAAGCTTTTGGTCCGGTAACATCAGTGCCAAGTTTGATCCGGCAACAACACCAAGTTTTTGGCGCCGTTGCCGGGGATTGTTCGAGTTTGGACTACTGACGGTTCATCTTGTTGCTCAGATTAGGTAATTTTCTTCTTATTTTGTTTTCAAAAAGTTTTCAAAAATTTTCAAAAATATTTTCTTCTTTTTTTCATTTTTTCCAAAAAAATATTTTCAAAAAAAAAATAATAAAAATAATGTTTTCAAAAATAAATTATTCTATGGCTTCAAAACTTTCAAGAATGAATTCTAGAGTTTCATGGTAACATGTTGAATCCTATCTGGCTGAAAAGCCATACCCAAACTCCTTTGGGATTGGTCTTCAACTAATCACCTCAATGGATGTAAATCCATTCTAAAGCTTGACTGGCTATTAAGCCATGTCTAACCCTCAGATTGGAGCTTTAGACTAAAGAGTACAAGATTCCTGGAATTCATATTAAAGATTTTGAAATCCTTATTTTTCTTTTTCAAATCAATTTTCGGAAAACATATATATATATATATATATATATATATATATATATATTTGTGTTTCTTGTTCGAGTCATGTGTCATGTTATAAGTTTGGTGTCAATTGCATGTTCATCTTGCATTTTTCGAAAAAATTCATGCATTCATAGTGTTCTTCATGATCTTCAAGTTGTTCTTGGTAAGTCTTCTTGTTTGATCTTTGCATTTGCATGTTTTGTGTCTTTTCTTGTTTTTCATATGCATTCCTGAATTCTTTATGCCTAAGCATTAAAGAATTCTAAGTTTGGTGTCTTGCATGTTTCCTTTGCATTAAAAATTTTTCAAAAATATGTTCTTGATGTTCACCATGATCTTCAAAGTGTTCTTGGTGTTCATCTTGACATTCATAGCATTCTTGCATGCATTCATTGTTTTGATCCAAAAATTTCCATGCATTGAGCATTTTTAGTGTTTTTCTCTCTCATCATAAAAATTAAAAAATCAAAAAAATATCTTTCCCTTTTTCTCTCTTAAAATTCAAAAATTTGAGTTGACTCTTTCAAAAATTTTTAAAATCTAGTTGTTTTTATGAGTCAAATCAAATTTTCAATTTAAAAATCTCATCTTTTTTAAAATCTTTTTCAAAAATCAAATCTTTTTCATTTTTTAGTTATTTTCGAAAATTTCAAAAATATTTTTCAAAAATCTTTTTCTTAACTTTACATCATATTTTCGAAAATAACAATAACAATTAATGTTTTGATTCAAAAATTTCAAGTTTGTTACTTGCTTGTTAAGAAAGATTCAAACTTTGAGTTCTAGAATCATATCTCATGATTTCTTGTGAATCAAGTCATTAATTGAGATTTTAAAAATCAAATCTTTTTCAAAAACTAATTTCAATCATATCTTTTCAAAAATATCTTCTTATCTTATCTTTTTCAAAAAAGTGATTTCAAAATATCTTTTCTAACCTCCTAACTTCTTATCTTTTCAAATTTGTTTCAACTAACTAACTAACTTTTTGTTTGTTTCTTATCTTTTTTAAAACCACCTAACTAACTCTCTCTCTCTAAATTTCGAAAATATCTCCCCCTTTTTCAAAATTTCTTTTTAATTAACTAATTATTTTAATTTTTGATTTTTATTTTCGAAAATTTCTAACCTTTTTCAAAAATAATTTTCGAAAATCCTTCTCCCTCATCTCCTTCTAATTATTTATTCATCTACTAACACTTCTCTTCATCTCACATCAATGCTCCTATCCTTACCCTTGTGTTTGGATTCTTCATTATTCTTCACCCCTACTCCTTTTCTTCTTCTACTAACAATAAGGAACCTCTTTACTGTGACATAGAGGATTCCTCTTCTTTTCTTTTTCTCTTCTCTTTCTTATGAGCAGGGACAGAGAAAAAGGCATTCTTGTTGAAGCTGATCCAGAACCTGAAAGGACTCTGAAGAGAAAACTAAGAGAAGCTAAATTACAACAATCCAGAGACAACCTTATTGAAAATTTCGAACAAGTAAAGGAGATGGCAGCCGAACCCAACAACAATAATGCAAGGAGAATGCTTGGTGACATTACTGCACCTAATTCCAATTTACATGGAAGAAGCATCTCCATTCCTGCCATTGGAGCAAACAACTTTGAGCTGAAACCTCAGCTAGTTTCTCTGATGCAGCAGAACTGCAAGTTTCATAGACTTCCATCTGAAGATCCTTTTCAGTTCTTAACTGAATTCTTGTAGATCTGTGATACTGTTAAGACTAACGGAGTAGATCCTAAAGTCTACAGGCTCATGCTTTTCCCTTTTGCTGTAAGAGACAGAGCTAGAGTGTGGTTGGATTCTCAACCCAGAGATAGCCTGAACTCTTGGGATAAGCTGGTCACGGCTTTCTTAGCCAAGTTCTTTCCTCCTCAAAAGCTGAGCAAGCTTAGAGCTGATGTTCAAACCTTCAGACAAAAAGAAGGTGAATCCCTCTATGAAGCTTGGGAAAGATACAAACAGTTGACCAAAAAGTGTCCTTCTGACATGCTTTCAGAATGGACCATCCTGGATATATTCTATGATGGTTTATCTGAGCTATCAAAAATGTCATTGGATACTTCTGCAGGTGGATCTATTCACCTAAAGAAAACGCCTGCAGAAGCTCAAGAACTCATTGACATGGTCGCTAATAACCAGTTCATGTACACTTCTGTGAGGAATCCTGTGAGTAATGGGATGCCTCAGAAGAAGGGAGTTCTTGAAGTTGATACTCTGAATGCCAAATTGGCTCCAAACAAAATATTGACTCAGCAAGTCAATATGATTTCTCAGAGTCTGAATGGAATGCAAGCTGCATCCAACAGTACTCAAGAGGCATCTTCTAAGGAAGAAGCTTATGATCCTGAGAACCATGCAATAGCAGAGTTAAAATACATGGGTGAACCATATGGAAACACCTACAATCCATCATGGAGAAATCACCCAAATCTCTCATGGAAGGATCAAAAGCCTCAACAAGGCTTTAATAATGGTGGAAGAAACAGGTTTAACAATAATAAACCTTTTCCATCATCCACTCAGCAACAGACAGAGAACTTTGAACAAAATACCTCTAATTTAGCAAACTTAGTCTCTGATCTATCCAAGGCCACTGTAAGTTTCATGAATGAAACAAGGTCTTCCATTAGAAATTTGGAAGCACAAGTGGGCCAGCTGAGTAAAAGGATCACTGAAATCCCTCCTAGTACTCTCCCAAGCAATACAGAAGAGAATCCAAAAGGAGAGTGCAAGGCCATTGACATAAGCACCATGGCCGAACCTGTAAGGGAAGGAGAGGACATGAATCCCAAGGAGGAAGACCTCTTGGGACGTCCAGTGATCAATAAGGAGCTTCCCTCTGAGGAACCAAAGGACTCTGAGGCTCATCTAGAGACCATAGAGATCCCATTGAACCTCCTTATGCCATTCATGAGCTCTGATGAGTATTCCTCTTCTGAAGAGAATGAGGATGTTACAGAAGAGCAAGCTGCCAAGTTCCTTGGTGCAATCATGATGCTAAATGCCAAATTATTTGGCATTGATACTTGGGAAGATAAACCTCCCTTGTTCACCAATGAACTAAGTGATCTGGATCAACTGACATTGCCTCAGAAGAGACAGGATCCTGGAAAGTTCATAATACCTTGTACTATAGGCACCATGATCTTTAAGGCTCTGTGTGACCTTGGTTCAGGGATAAAGCTCATGCCCCTCTCTGTAATAGAGAAACTGGGAATCTATGGGGTGCAAGCTGCAAAAATCTCATTAGAGATGGCAGACAATTCAAGAAAACAGGCTTATGGACAAGTAGAGGACGTGTTAGTGAAGGTTGAAGGCCTTTACATCCCTGCTGATTTCATAGTCCTGGATACTGGAAAGGAAGAGGATGAATCCATCATCCTAGGAAGACTTTTCCTAGCCACAGCAAGAGCTGTGATTGATGTGGACAGAGGAGAATTGATCCTTTAATTAAATAAGGACAACCTTGTGTTTACAACTCAAGGATCTCTCTCTGCATCCATGGAGAGGAAGCAGAAAAAGCTTCTCTCAAAGAAGAGTCAACCAACGCCCCCACAGTCAAACTCTAAGTTTGGTGTTGGGAGGCCACAACCAAACTCTAAGTTTGGTGTCAAACCCCCATATCCAAACTCTAAGTTTGGTGTTGGGAGGTTTCAACAAAGCTCTGCACATCTGTGAGGCTCCTTGAGAGCCCACTGTTAAGCTATTGACATTAAAGAAGCGCTTGTTGGGAGGCAACCCAATGTTTATCTAATTATATTTTTCTTAGTTATATGTCTTTATAGGTTCATGATCATGTGGAGTCACAAAATAAATATCAAAAAATGAAAACGGAATCAAAAACAGCAGAAGAAAAATCACACCCTGGAGGAAGACCTTACTGGCGTTTAAACGCCAGTAAGAAGCATGTTTTGGGCGTTCAACGCCAGAACAAAGCATGGTTCTGGCACTGAACGCCAGAAATGGGCAGCATCTGGGCGTTTGAACGCCAGAAATGCACCCTGGAGGAGAGCTGGCGCTGAACGCCCAGAACAAGCATGGTTCTGGCGTTCAATGCCAGAAATAGGCTACAAATGGGTGTTCAACGCCCAGAACAAGCACCAACCTGGCGCTGAACGCCCAGAGTTGTGTGCAAGGGCATTTTACATGCCTAATTTGGTGCAAGGTTGTAAATCCTTGAATACCTCAGGATCTGTGGACCCCACAGGATCACCTCAGGATCTGTGGACCCCACAGGATCCCCACCTACCTCCACTCACTTCTTCTCACCCCTCTTTTACACAATCCAATAAACACTCTTCCCCAAAACCCTTCACCAATCACCTCAATCTCTCTTCCCCATCACCTCTTCACCACCCACATCCATCCACTCTTCCCCTTAAACCTACCTCATAAACTCCACCTACCTTCAAAATTCAAAATCAATTTCCCACCCAAACCCACCCTAAATGGCCGAACCTTAACCCCCCCCTCCCTCCCCTATATATAGCCTTCCATTCTTCCTCATTTTCACACCACACAACCCTCTCTTCTCTTCTTGGCTGAAACACACCTCCCCCCTCTTCTCCATCTTTTCTTCTTCTTCTTCTTCATCTTTTCTTTCTTCTCTTGCTTGAGGGCGAGCAAAATTCTAAGTTTGGTGTGGTAAAAGCATAAGCTTTTTGTTTTTCCATTACCATTGATGGCACCTAAGACCGGAGAATCCTCTAGAAAAGGGAAAGGGAAGACAAAAGCTTCCACCTCCGAGTCATGGGAGATGGAAAGGTTCATCTCCAAAGCCCATCAAGACCACTTCTATGATGTTGTGGCCAAGAAGAAGGTGATCCCTGAGATCCCTTTCAAACTCAAAAGAAATGAGTATCCGGAGATCCGACATGAAATTCAAAGAAGAGGTTAGGAAGTTCTAACGAACCCCATCCAACAAGTCGGCATCCTAATGGTTCAAGAGTTCTATGCTAATGCATGGATCACTAGGAACCATGATCAAAGTAAGAACCCGAACCCAAAGAATTATCTCACCATGGTTCGGGGGAAATACTTAGATTTTAGTCCGGAAAATGTGAGGTTGGCGTTCAACTTGCCAAACATGAAAGAGAATGCACGCCCCTACACAAGGAGAGTCAACTTTGATCAAAGGTTGGACCAAGTCCTCATGGACATATGTGTAGAAGGAGCTCAATGGAAGATTGACTCAAAAGGCAAACCGGTTCAACTAAGAAGACTGGACCTTAAGCCTGTAGCTAGAGGATGGTTGGAGTTCATTCAATGCTCAATCATTCCCACTAGCAACCGGTCTGAAGTTACTATAGACCGGGCCATCATGATCCATAGCATCATGATTGGAGAAGAGATGGAAGTTCATGAGATTATACCTCAAGAACTCTACAAGGTGGCTGACAAGTCCTCCACTATGGCAAGGTTAGCCTTTCCTCACCTCATTTGCCACCTATGCAATTCGGCTGGGATTGACATAGAGGGAGATATCCTTATTAAAGAGGACAAGCCCATCACTAAGAAAAAGATGGAGCAAGCAAGAGAGCCCATTCATGGAGCTCAAGAGGCGCATGAATCTCATCACCATGAGATCCCGGAGATGCCTCAAATGCATTTTCCTCCACAAAACTACTGGGAGCAAATCAATACCTCCCTAGGAGAATTAAGTTCCAACATGGGACAACTAAGGGTGGAACATCAAGAGCACTCCATCATCCTTCATGAAATAAGAGAAGATCAAAAAGCAATGAGGGAGGAGCAACAAAGACAAGGAAGAGACATAGAAGAGCTCAAGGACATCATTGGTTCCTCAAGAAGGAAACGCCACCATCACTAAGGTGGACTCATTCCTTGTTCTTACATTCTCTGTTTTTCGTTTTCGATGTTAAGTGCTTATCTATGTTTGTGTCTTCATTACATGATCATTAGTAGTTAGTAACTTTGTCTTAAAGATATGAATGTCCTATGAATCCATCACCTCTCTTAAATGAAAACTGTTTTAATTCAAAAGAACAAGAAGTACATGAGTTTCGAATTTATCCTTGAACTTAGTTTAATTATATTGATGTGGTGACAATGCTTCTTGTTTTCTGAATGTACGCTTGAACAGTGCATATGTCTTTTGAAGTTGTTGTTTAAGAATGTTAAATATGTTGGCTCTTGAAAGAATGATGACTAGGAAACATGTTATTTGATCATCTGAAAAATCATAAAAATGATTCTTGAAGCATGAAAAAGCAGCAAAGAACATAGCTTGCGAAAAAAAAAATAGAAAGAAAAAGAAAAAGCAAGTAGAAAAAGCCAAAAGCTCTTAAAACCAAGAGGCAAGAGCAAAAAGCCAATAGCCCTTAAAACCAAAAGGCAAGGGTAATAAAAAGGATCCCAAGGCTTTGAGCATCAGTGGATAGGAGGGCCTAAAGGAATAAAATCCTGGTCTAAGTGGCTAAACCATGCTGTCCCTAACCATGTGCTTGTGGCGTGTAGGTGTCAAGTGAAAACTTGAGACTGAGCGGTTAAAGTCAAGGTCCAAAGCAAAAAAAAAAAAGAGTGTGCTTAAGAACCCTGGACACCTCTAATTGGGGACTTTAGCAAAGCTGAGTCACAATCTGAAAAGGTTCACCCAATTATGTGTCTGTGGCATTTATGTATCTGGTGGTAATACTGGAAAACAAAGTGCTTAGGGCCACGGCCAAGACTCATAAAATAGCTGTGTTCAAGAATCATCATACTGAACTAGGAGAATTAATAACACTATCTGAACTCTGAGTTCCTATAGATGCCAATCATTCTGAACCTCAATGGATAAAGTGAGATGCCAAAACTATTCAAGAGGCAAAAAGCTACAAGTCCCGCTCATCTGATGGAAGCTATGTTTCATTGATAGTTTGGAATTTATAGTATATTCTCTTCTTTTTATCCTATTTGCTTTTCAGTTGCTTGGGGACAAGCAACAATTTAAGTTTGGTGTTGTGATGAGCGGATAATTTGTATGCTTTTTGGCATTATTTTTAGTATGTTTTTAGTAGGATCTAGTTACTTTTAGGGATGTTTTCATTAGCTTTTATGTTAAATTCACATTTCTGGACTTTACTATGAGTTTGTGTGTTTTTCTGTGATTTCAGGTATTTTCTGGCTGAAATTGAGGGACTTGAGCAAAAATCAGATTCAGAGGTTGAAGAAGGACTGCTGATGCTGTTGGATTCTGACCTCCCTGAACTCAAAGTGGATTTTCTGGGGCTACAAAACTCAAAATGGCACGCTTCTAATTGCGTTGGAAATTAGACATCCAGGGCTTTCCAGCAATGTATAATAGTCCATACTTTGGCCGAGTTTAGACGACATAAAAGGGCGTTGAACGCCAGTTCTACGCTGCTATCTGGAGTTAAACGCCAGAAACAAGTCACAAACCAAAGTTGAACGCCAGAAATATGTTACAACCTGGCGTTCAACTCCAAGAAGGACCTCTACACGTGCAAAACTCAAGCTCAGCCCAAGCACACACCAAGTGGGCCCCGGAAGTGGATTTATGCATCAATTACTTACTTCTGTAAACCTTAGTAGCTAGTTTATTATAAATAGAACTTTTTACTATTGTATTAGACATCCTGGATTGTATTTTGATCCTGTGATCTCGTTTTGGGGCTGGCCATTCGGCCATGCCTGGACCTTTCACTTATGTATTTTCAAACGGTAGAGTTTCTGCACTCCATAGATTAAGGTGTGGAGCTCTACTGTTCCTCAAAGATTAATGCAAAGTACTACTGTTTTCCATTCAATTCATCTTATTTCGCTTCTAAGGTATTCATTCGCACTTCAACCTGAATGTGATGAACGTGACAATCATCATCATTCCCTATGAACGCGTGCCTGACAACCACCTCCGTTCTACCTTAGATTGAATGAGTGTCTCTTAGATCTCTTAATCGGAATCTTCGTGGTGTAAGCTAGAATGATGGCGGCATTCAAGAGAATCTGGAAAGTCTAAACCTTGTCTGTGGTATTCCGAGTAGGATTCAATGATTGAATGACTGTGACGAGCTTCAAACTCGCGAGTGCTGGGCGTAGTGACAGACGCAAAAGGAGGGTGAATCCTATTCCAGCATGATCGGGAACCTCAGATGATTAGCCGTGCCGTGACAGGGCATCTTGGACCATTTTCACAAGAGGAGGGGATGTAGCCACTGACAACGGTGATGCCCTTGCATAAAGCCAGCCATGGAAAGGAGTAAGACTGATTGGATGAAGACAGCAGGAAAGCAGAGGTTCAGAGGAACGAATGCATCTTCATACGCTTATCTGAAATTCTCACCACTGATTTACATAAGTATTTCTATCCTTCTTTTATTATTTAATTTCGAAAACCCTATTACTATTTTATATCCGCCTGACTGAGATTTACAAGGTGACCATAGCTTGCTTCATACCAACAATCTCCGTGGGATTCGACCCTTACTCACGTAAGGTATTACTTGGACGACCCAGTGCACTTGCTGCTTAGTTATGCGAAGTTGTGAAGATATTCACAACCTGAGTAACAATTTCGCATACCAAACTTCATGCACAGGTGTGGAGTCGAGACTACTGCACCGAGCTGATTTAATGTTGCCCGACCTATTAGAGAATTGTAGGCTGAACTCACGTCGACCACAATGTAGTCTATATTGAGTGTCCTTGACTGGTTTCCTTTTCCAAAAGTTGTGTGCAGTGAGATGTATCCAAGTGGTTGGATTGGAGTGTCTCCCAGCCCGAATAGGCTTTTCGGATATGCTCTGAGTTCTTTTTCTTCCAAGCCGAGTTTGTCGAAGGCGGTTTTGAATAAGATGTCAGCCGATCTTCCCTGGTCTACCAGTGTGCGGTGGAGATTTGCGTTGGCCAATATGATAATGATGACCATGGGATCGTCATGCCCCGAGATGATGCCAGCTGCGTCCTCTTTAGTGAAAGTGATAGTGGGAATGTCGGGTGCTTCTTCTGCTCCCTCATCATGATATACTTCTTTAAGGTGTCTTTTGCGAGATGATTTAGAGATCCCTCCTCCTGCAAATCCTCCGTGTATCATGTTGACATGTCTCTCCGGTGTACGAGGTGGTCGTTCAGTTCGTCCGACATCTTCATCCCTTCTTCTTTTTCTTGGTTCATCTGCTCTGCTAGCTAAGTACCGATCTAGTTTTCCTTCTGTTCATACCCTGGGTCGAGCTATCCGGCCTGGGATGATCGACGACAAAGCGACCGACCTCTTCAGGTCAAGCGGACCGACTTCTTCTTAAAGAACTCGGCCAAATCGACAGGAAAGCCCATAAAGGGCCCAAGTAGAGGAACACAACCCGAGTCCAAAGGCCGTCCAAGCCTATAGAGATAAAGGCGGTTCCCTTGAAGATAAGCTGATCTCAACTCAAAGATAAAGATAAGATAAGATAACTAACTTATCTTATCTAGAAAGGTCACTCTACAACTACTAAAAATACACTGGAGCACCCAGGTATAACTCATACTGTGATTCTACATAAAACCTGTTTAATACCCATGCTAACTTAAGCATCGGAGTCTCTTGTAGGTACCCTCCACCCTCCGGTAATGAAGGATCAGTAAGTCCAGCAAGTCAGACACAACAGCTCCGGCTGCTACCGGCCAGCCGGACACGACATCTCTGACCAGTACGGAAGATCTCGTCCGAGATCGACCTCCAGTTTCAGGTAACCCTCAGAACATTGGCGCCGTTGCCGGGGACCTGGAAGTCATCCTATCACCATGGCGGACAACCATGACAATGACCACGATTCAGGTTTGGAAGAGAGAACACCGCACAAGAACGCGGATGTCACGCTACAAGATACTCCGAAAACCAACTAGGACAAAGACTCGCCAAATTCAGGGGCAATAGAAGCGCTCCTAGATCGCCTAAAACAACTGGAAAAAGAAACTCAACAACAACGGGAAATCGGAAGAGATCTACAAAGAGAGGTGCGGCGACGTCGGGAGTTGGAAGAAAAACTACAGCAATTAGAAGCCGATCTCAAATCAAAAGCCCCTCGGGCCAATTTCGAAGAAAATTCACGCAAAGAGCAAGACCCGTTCACCAGGGAAATCATGAAAGCCAAAATTCCAAAAGACTTCAAACTCCCAGATATGACCCTGTATGATGGCACCACGGATCCCAACCACCACCTCAGTAACTTCAGAAGCAGAATGTACCTCATCGACGCCCCAGATGATGTTCGCTGCAAAGCCTTTCCAACAACTCTCACAAAGACAGCCATTCGATGGTTCGACAACCTACCCCCAAAGTCCATCTCAAGCTTTGATGACCTAGCTAAAAAATTCCTAGCCAGATTCTCCATTCAGAAAGATAAAGCCAAGCACGCCCCCAGTTTACTAGGGATCAAACAAGGAGATCGGGAGAGCCTCCGCAACTATATGGAGAGATTCAACAAAACGTGCATGGACATACAAAGTTTACCCACAGAGGCCACCATCATGGGACTCATCAACGGCCTACAAGAAGGACCTTTCAGCCAATCTATATCAAAAAGTACCCGACTTCCTTGGATGAAGTGCAGGAACGAGCAGAAAAATACATCAACATGGAAGAAAACACTCGGTTAGGAGAGACCTCAAAATCGGGGGCCTCTTACTGAGATAGAGACAAGGAATCCAAGAGGAAAGAAGATCGACAAGGGGAGAAAATCAAAAAATACCATAATTACACTCCTCTCAGGGCATCCTTCGTCGAGATATACAAAGAAGTATGCCATACAGAAAAAATCCCGCCAGCACGGCCACTCAAAGGCAAAAAGGGAGGAGGAAACCGGAAGGAATGTTGTGAATACCATCGAGTCCGAGGACACTCCACAAACGAATGTTTCGACTTAAAAAACATCATAGAAAAATTGGTAAGAGAAGGAAAGTTAGATCGATTCCTGGCCACCCGAGATGATGATCAAAGAAAGAGACGAAGGGATGAAGATACCGAACGAACAGAACGATCACCTCGGACACCAGAAAGACATGTCCACATGATACATGGCGAATTCACAGCAGGTGGGATCTCCAAATCCTCTCGCAAAAGATATCTCAAAGAAGTATATCAGGTCGAAGAAGAGGAGGAAGCACTCAACATCCCGGCAATAACATTCACTAAAGAAGACGCATCCGGCATCATCGCAGGACACGACGATCCCATGGTCATCACCATCATATTAGAAAACGCCAACCTGCACCGCACCTTAATAGACCAAGGGAGTTCTGCCGACATCTTATTCAAAACAGCCTTTGATAAACTCGACTTAGAAGAAAAAGAACTTCAAGCATATCCAAACAGTCTGTTCGGATTAGGAGACACCCCGGTTCGACCACTAGGATACATACCGCTACATACAACCTTCGGAAAAGGGAACCAATCCAGGACCCTCAAAATAGACTACATCGTGGTCGATGTAAGTTCAGCTTACAATACTCTCATAGGTCGGACAACACTCAACCAACTCGGTGGAATAGTCTTGACCCCACACCTATGTATGAAATTTCCAACACCAAAAGGGATAGCCACGATAAAAGCAGATCAAAAGATGGCACGTCGCTGTTACAACGAAAGCCTAAACCTCAGAGGTAAAGGAGAAGAGTTCCACACAATCGAGCTGGACAGAGTTCAACGACGAGAAGAACTTCGTCCCCAGCCAGAGGGTGAGATAGAAAAGATCCAGATCGGGGACACCTCAGAAAAAATAACTAATATTGGCACAATCCTAAAAGGAGATTCAAAGGAATTACTAATACAATTCTTACGAGATAATGTCGATCTCTTCGTGTGGAAAGCCGCGGACATGCCAGGCATAGACCCTAAGCTAATGTGTCATAAGTTAGCAGTCTATCCAAGATCTCGGCCGGTACAGCAGAGAAAACTTGGGCCAGAGCGATCCCAGGCTGTGGAAGAACAAGTACAGGCACTACTGGAAGCAGGATTCATAAGAGAAGTCAAATATCCACTATGGCTAGCTAACGTTGTCTTGGTGAAAAAATCAAATGGGAAGTGGCGAATGTGCACCGATTACACCGATCTCAACAAGGCTTGTCCAAAAGATCCATACCCACTCCCAAATATCGACGCTCTGGTAGACGCTTCCTCCAGATATAAATATCTCTCGTTTATGGACGCATACTCGGGATACAATCAGATCCCCATGTATCCACCAGATCAAGAAAAGACTTTGTTCCTAACACCAAAAGCAAACTACTGCTACATTGTGATGCCTTTCGGTCTCAAGAACGCAGGAGCTACTTATCAAAGGCTAATGAATAAAGTCTTCTCGGATCACATCGGAAAGACCATGGAAGTCTACGTGGATGACATGCTAATAAAAACACAAAGTGAAGAGACACTATTGTCCGACCTGGCCCAAGTGTTCGACACCATAAGAAAGTATGCATGCGACTCAACCCCACGAAATGCACCTTTGCAGTAGAAGTAGGCAAATTCTTAGGTTTCATGCTCACACAAAGAGGAATTGAAGCAAATCCAGAAAAATGTCAGGCCATACTCAACATAAAGAGCCCAACCTGTGTCAAAGAAGTACAGCAACTCAACGGGAGATTGGCCGCCCTATCCCGATTCTTTGCAGGAGCTGCGATAAGATCTCTCCCCTTCTATGCTACTTTAAGAAAGGGAAGGCAGTTCGAATAGACGACAGAATGTGAGCACGCCTTCCAAGACTTTAAGAAGTTCTTAGGACAGCCACCTATCCTCTCTCGACCACGAGAAGGAGAACCACTCATATTATATCTCGCTGTAGGAAACCGAGCGATAGCCTCAGCACTAGTCAGAGAAGACAAAAGTGGGCAGCAACCCGTCTACTTCATTAGCAAAGCACTACAGGGATCCGAGCTGAACTACTAGAAAATAGAAAAATTCGCCTATACTCTTATTCTAACATCTCGACGACTCCGCCCGTACTTCCAAGCTCACACCATTAAGGTCCGAACAAATCAGCCCATAAAAGGAATATTGCAGAAAACAGATTTAGCAGGCAGAATTCTACAATGGGCAGTCGAGTTATCAGAGTTCGACCTCCAATATGAAGCTCGAACGGCCATCAAATCACAGTATATGGCCGACTTTATCGCAGAATTCACAGATGCCCTGGAAACCCCCACAGAATGGAATCTCTATGTGGACGGTTCTTCAAATAAAACTGGAAGCGGCGTAGGCGTGATAATAGAAAGCAACCAAGGAACCCAAGTTGAGCTCTCCCTCAAGTTCGGGTTCCCGGCCTCAAATAACCAGGCAGAATATGAAGCATTGTTAGCTGGTTTGAAGCTGGCTAAAGAGATTGGAGCTCAAAAACTCAACATCTACAGCGATTCACAAGTGGTCACATCACAAATAACAGGGAGCTACCAAGCCAAAGATCCTTCCATGAAAAAGTATTTGGATAAAACCGAGTAGCTCAGACAAATCGGGGAATATAAGATCTACCACATACCCCGAGAACAAAATGCCCGAGCTGATACACTCTCGAAATTAGCCAGCACCAAACCGGGGGGCAACAATAGAAGTCTCTTCCAGGAAATACTACAGAGCCCGTCGATCTCGGAGAAACAAAAAGTCCTAACCATAATCAACTACCTCAAAACAGGAACACTCTCCACGGAAGAAAATGAGGCAAAGAGGCTAAAAAGGGAGGCACAGTACTATACCATCATAAATAACATCCTGTACAAAAGAGGGATCTCAGTACCATTGCTAAAATGCGTGCCGACCTCCCACACCAGGGAAGTGTTAGAAGAAGTACACGGCGGCATTTGTGGCAATCATCTCGGAGCAAGGGCTCTCGCCAAAAAGATACTTCGGGCAGGACTTTATTGGCCAACTCTACAGAAAGAATCTACAGAATTTGTAAAGACATGTCCACCATGCCAGAAACATGCCAACTTCCACATCGCCCCGCCAGAAGAACTCATCAACGTGACTTCGCCTTGGCCATTTGCAAAATGGGGACTCGACCTTCTTGGCCCCTTTCCCTAGGGATCAGGGCAAGTTAAATTCCTCATAGTAGGGGTAGATTACTTTACAAAGTGGATCAAGGCAGAGCCCCTAGCTAACGCCACCGCTCAAAGAAGTCGAAAATTCTTATATAGAAACATTGTCACAAGGTTCGGAATTCCATATTCAATAACCACAGACAATGGTACTCAATTCACAGATGCAGGCTTCAGAAAACTAGTAGCCGACTTGAATATAAAGCACCAGTACACCTCCGTCGAACATCCACAAGCAAATGGACAGGCCGAAGCCGCCAACAAAGTCATATTGGTAGGGTTAAAACGGAAACTGCAAGACGCAAAGGGACCCTGGGCAGAGGAGCTTCCACAGGTTCTATGGGCATATCGAACGACGCCACATTCCACCACAAAGGAATCCCCCTTCCGGTTAGTATACGGAATAGAGGCAATGATTCCAATAGAGATTGAGGAAGGATCGCATAGAGTAGTCCATTATAATGAGGGAGCAAACTCCCAACTTCAGAGGGAAGAGCTCGACCTACTACCTGAAATCCAAGAAAGAGCTCGAATCAAGGAAGAAGTTCTAAAGCGCCAAATGGCTTCTAGATATAATCAAAGGGTAGTACTGAGAAGTTTCGCTGAGAAAGATCTCATCCTTTTCCGAAATGACATTGGAACAATTAGACCCGGAGAAGGGAAGCTGGCAGCAAACTGGAAGGGACCCTACCGAGTTATAGAAGTACTCAGGAAGGGCTACTATAGACTGTCCGAGCTTGATGGACGGGAGCTTCCCATATCATGGCACGCCTGCAACCTAAGAAGGTACTACAGTTAAAAAAGGTGAAGGATCTCATTAGTGGATGCGCTCTTTTTCCTGAAAAGGTTTTTTAATGAGGCACCAGGTTGAGACCTAGACCATACCTGACGTAAAGGGATGAAAAACTCCCACATGTATATATTTGCACTTTTACTTTGAATAAAGTTTATTTAGATATTCTACAAGAATTCAAGACGCATTAATCTGAAGTATTCATCGTCCGATTATAAAGCAACAGGTCGGCAGAAAGTGAAAAACAATTTCACTGCACGACCACGATAAAGATAAACCGTCCGATAAAGGCGAAAGTGCGATTCACCCAAAGAACGATCTAAAGATGCCAACCACTTTCTACAAATCGGCAAAGATGAACATAGAATAATGTAAGAAGTTATCGAAAGCAATCCAAAAAAAACCTGGCGAGGTCTTACGGATAGCTAAAATAATAACTTAAAGGCTGGCCGACGTCCAGAAGTCGGACCAAGTCAACCCAAGTTATAAGTAAACCCTAGAAAGAGGTCTGGCCAACCCTATTAAAGAGGATTATTTTAACTTAGAAGGGCTCAACCTAACAAAGTCAGCCCAAAATGAAAAGGTTATAAGAGTAATCCCTGAAAGAGACCTGACAAAGGTCCAAGAAAGAGGATTACAAAAATAACCTAGAAAGAGATCGACCTAACGAAGTCGATCTCCTACAAAATAAAAAGGTTATAAGAGCAATCCCTGAAAGAGACCTGAAAAAGGTCCAAGAAAGAGGATTACAAAAATAACCTAGAAAGAGATCGACCTAACGAAGTCGATCTCTTACAAAATAAAAAGGTTATAAAAGTAATCCCTGAAAGAGACCTGACAAAGGTCCAAGAAAGAGGATTACAAAAATAACCTAAAAAGAGATCGACCTAACGAAGTCGATCTCCTACAAAATGAAAAGGTTATAAAAGCAATCCCTGAAAGAGAGCTGACAAAGGTCCAAAAAAGAGGATTACAAAAATAACCTAGAAAGAGATCGACCTAACGAAGTCGATCTCCTACAAACGAGTTATAAAAGTAATCCCCAAAAAGAGACCTGACAAAGGTCCAAGAAAGAGGATTATAGAAATAACTTAAAAAGGGGACCAGCGCAAAAGAACCACCGAGAAACAAGTTGGACCCATAAATCACAACCTCAAAGGATCCAAGCTACAAACAATAAAACAAAGCAATCCGAGGAGGTCGAGATGCAAGATTTCAAACATCAGTAGAAAACAGAAAAGATACCAAGTCAAAAAAAAATATCTCTTTTACTCTATGAAAGTTATAAAGCCCGGAAGGCCACCAAAACCTACAGTAAAGGGATAGCGAGCTACCTTTTGTTTTTCATAATAAAAAGATGCTAAACAAGCAACTAGGAAATGTCAGCAATTAAATAAAAAGTTTTAAAAGCCCACAAGCTGGGCCAACAACATATCCAGAAAGAGATCAGCAAACATCAGGAGCCTTCTTGGCAGCATCAGGACAAGGAGAAGGAGGACGAGTCTGAATCGGCACAGCATCCACAGTTCCATCCTCCCGGTTCAGAATCTGGCAATCCAAGTCAGGCGCAACCGGAGGAGCAGAAGAGGCCGACACTTTGGCAGAGGATGCAGGGGGAGGAGCAACCTCATCATCATCATTCTCATCATCAAGGACAATCTTGCCATCCCTGACAACGTTATCCAGGCTAAAGGGGGTGAGATCGGCCTCGGGAGCAATGACCCGAACATGCTCCTTCAAATTCTCGTAAGCAGCAGTCACGCTGCCAACAAGATGACTTTGGAGCTCAGAATAATCTTCCCGGACATTGTCGAGCTCCCCCCTCAGGCGCATCACCTCCCGATAAGATGTAACGTAACTATCCTTATGCATTATGGCTGTGTCCTCAGCCAACCTCAAAGAAGCTGCCAGTGATTGAGAACTCGCCTTCTCATTCTCTAAATCCTTCTCCAGCTTGGCTACTTTTATCTCATGTTCATCCTTCAACTCCCTCATCCGATCAAACTCTGGTTTTGCCTCCTCCATAAACGCTTTAGTGGCGTGGAGAGGGAGATTCTGAGCAGTCCGATATATGGCAGCCGCCATATACGCTATCTTTACGTGATTTCGGGCCATAAATTCCAAGTGATGGAGGATGGACACATCGTCCATGGAGAGAGCGCCATAGGGACCGATTTGCTGATCCACAAATTCAATGGCATTAAAATCAGGAGCATCGAGGTCGAAGGGCTCAGCTGTTTTTTGTTTTTTATTGGGAGGAGCAACAGATGGAGCGGTAGAAGTAGGGTGAGGATCCACCAAACGGACGCGGGGTGTAGGGATCACCTTCTTCACCCTAGGAGAACTCAGCACTAATGGCTTCTCGTGCACTTGGGAGGACCCCTCCCCAGCCGCCTTGGCCGCAATATTTCTGGCAGCAGTCGCCCTCTGTGCCCTCTTAAAAGCTTTCATGGATTCATTATTCTTCATTGCCTCTGCAAATAAAACAGAAATTAAGCTACAAGTCGGACAAGTCGAAAAGACAGCTACAAGCAACATAAAAGGAAACACAAGATACCCAGTTCAGTTTGAAGAAGAGAAGGATTGGTTAGAAATTTCTTTGTGTCAAGATGGGGAGGTTGACCCCAGCGTTCTTCCAAGACAGTCACAAAATCTTGCCAGCCTCATCCAATATTTCCCACGCATATCTGGAGACCCTCACATCTTTTTTCCATTCCAAGGGAAAAGCAGGTTCGTCATTTTCATCCAAAAAGAAGGGCCGAGCTCCTTCAACAGCTCGGACCTTGAAAAAGTAGTTTTTAAAATCACGAAATGACTCGTCAAACATGGAAAAGACCTTCTTTCCCTGGGTAGAACGAAAAGAGACCCAAGCCGACTTCTTTTTTACCACACCGGGCTTAGTCAAGACAAACAGATAGAAAAAGAGAGATTGGGAAGCAGAAATACCAAAACCATTGCACAACAATTGGAAAATTTTTATGAAACACCAGGAATTGGGGTGAAGTTGAGAGGGGGCAACATTACAGGACCATAACAGGTCGGTTTCAAATTGAGTAAAAGGAAGGGTGATACCCAGCTGACCGAAGAAAAAATCATAAACATAAAAGAATGGGCGATCATCAACAACCCGAGTAGAAAAGCAGACTCTCTCGTCAGAAGAGGGAGGGACAAGCTCATAGTTCTTCTCATCACTGGGATTACTACAAACACTATGAAACTGCCTAAGCTGCGCACAAAACTCAGAATCAACCAGAGAGACACACATAAGAACCATCGAGTCCACCCAATCGGCTATACCCTCAGGAACCTGGGAAGGCATCTCTACAACGTTATTTCGGGAAGACATGAGGCCAGCTAAATCCTACAAAAAGAAAAGAAGAACGAATTACTCAAAAACATCTCAGACAAGGCGGCAAAACATCTCGACGGGCGAATACACAGAAAAGGAAAAACCCCAAGACTCAGACTGAAAGTCCTGGGCATCCTTTGGAGGCAATAACAAAGCAAGGTATCAAGGAAAATCTACTTACGTTCTGGCACCTCGCAAACAAGAATAGAAGATCTCACACAGCAAGCATTTTTCATAGGAGAAAGACAAAACACAAACAAAACAGAAAGTCTTCTTCCTACAGTCTATCAGCAAGAAACAAACATCAAATATACCAGGCGAAAATTGTCAAAGATGCAACCTTTTTTCAGAATCAAACAAAATTATCATTCCAAAGCTTCAAAATCAAAAGCATTTCACAACATGCAAAAGCCCTAAAGGTATCAAGCAACAGGAAAAGCAAAAAAGACCATGCAAAAGACGAAGAAATTACGAGACGCATAGTGATCAGGCACAGCGAAAAGTAGAAAGATCCAAACTTTTCCCAACTAAGATAAAAACTTTCTCAAAACAGACACAAAAATGGCGTAGAGGGAGGAAGAAAGAAGAACCAAACCTGGGAAAATGAGAGAAAGCTGCAAAGAAAAGTAGAAAGGCGGAAGGCAAAATCCAGAATCACCCCTTCCCCCACAAAAAAGCAAAGTCACAAAGCAACGTCGCTGGGCTGAAACGCGAAAGCTACAGGCGGAGGCTTCAGAAAAATCAAAGGAAAAAGTTAAAAGTGAGAAAGTAAAGGGAGAAGTTACGAAGAAGAAGCGAAGAAGAGAAACCGTTTTTGATCGAGAAATTCAAAATAAAAGCCAAGAGAGAGTGAGGGCAATTAAATACTGATGCACATAAACTAGTTATGCTACGATTTAGGAAATTGCACGATCGGCAAAATTCCTTCCGGCAAGTGCACCGGTTATCGTCAAGTAAAAACTCACAATAGAGTGAGGTCGAATCCCACAAGGATTGGTTGAGTGAGCAATTCGGATTAGAAGTGTGTTCTAGTTGAGCGGAATCAAGATTGAGATGAGAATTGCGGAATGTAAAATTGGCGGTAAAAGTAAATGACAAGAAATTGAAATGGCGGAATCTTAAATTGCAATGAATTAAAGAGCAGAAACTAAATTGCTGAAATTAAAAGGGAATGGGGGTGTTGCATGAATTGAGTTGCAGAATGTAAAGAGAAAATGGAAATCAGAAATGGGGAATTCATTGGGTTATAGGAGATATTGAGATCTCCGAATCAAAACATGTTTATCTCTTCCTCAACCAATGCGTTCATTGAATTTTGCTTGGCAATCTTATATGATTGGATACCAATCCCTTGGCTCACCAATTCTCTCTAAAAACAAACAAATTCCCAATCCCTTGGTTTAAATGTTCATAAGAAGAGATGATGCTTGATCACTGATTATACCACACAATTTCATGAACCACAATTTGGTAGGATTACATGTCACAATATCCATCCAAACCCCAATCCAATTCACTGTGAGAAAGCTTCTCTAGCATGAATCCTCCATTCCTTTCCCAAGGCTCCGAAGGATTCCAAGTATGGGTAGTTTCTTTCCCAAGACAACTACTCAATGGAATTAGATCGAGAAGCTTTCTAACAAAATTCAAGAGAAAAGATTGAAGAAGAAGGTAAACTATTATTGATTCATTGAATTACAATAGAGCTCCCTAACCCAATGAAAGGGGGTTTAGTGAATCATAGCTCTGAATTCAATTACAAAGAAAAGGAAAACTCTAAAAGTGAAAGTAAAAGTTCCTTCTAACTTAACTTCTATCCTATTTATACACTTTCTATATTGAGCTTCAGTTGTGCTTCTTGGGCTTTGAGGCCTCTCCTTGCTTTCCTTTTGCCTTGGGTTTATGATCCATAATCTTGATGAGGTTGTTGATCCAAATCCTGTAACATTTATTGAGCCAACTTAGTGATAATCAAATAATGACACATGACTCAATAAATTGAGATTTCAAACTCATCAATCCTTCAGGCCCAATCCCATAAACCATGATATTCAATTGGGTTTCATACCAAAGTAAGTTTACGTTAATATTTGTGCTCAAAGACTAACTTAAATCACAATATTTTTGGCCCAGAAACCTTTTCCAAGAGTGGCGTTTAAGTTGTAGTTTAAGCTTAAACTGCAGCTTAAACGCCAGACACTTCCAGTGAGGCCTTTTGTAGAAGCACGTTTAAGCTTCAGTTTAAGGTTAAACTGAAGCTTAAATGTGGAAATGGAAGAAGGCAGCCCTAGAGAGTCATGTAGTCGAACACGTTTAAGCTTCAGTTTAAGGTTAAACTGAAGCTTAAACGTGGAAATAGGAAGGGCAGCCCTGGAGGTCGAACACGTTTAACCTCCAGTTTAAGGTTAAACTGGAGGTTAAACGTGGAAAAGGGTGGAGGCATACTGGAGGTCGAACACGTTTAACCTCCAGTTTGAGGTCAAACTGGAGGTTAAACGTGGAAGCTTAGAATGGTAGCCCTGGAGGTGTCGAACACGTTTAACCTCCAGTTTGAGGTCAAACTGGAGGTTAAACGTGGAAATGGAGAGAGCAACCCTGGAGGAGAAAAGCTGTCGAACACGTTTAAGCTCCAGTTTGAGGTCAAACTGGAGCTTAAACGTGGAATGGCTCCCTGGTACTCTTCCTCCTTCTGGCGTTTAACCTCCAGTTTGAGGTCAAACTGGAGGTTAAACGTGGAACTCCCCCCTGAGTGACATTATCATTCTGGCGTTTAACCTCCAGTTTGAGGTCAAACTGGAGGTTAAACGTGGAATGCTTCTTTAGTGAGGCTTTTCATTCTGGCGTTTAACCTCCAGTTTAAGGTCAAACTGGAGGTTAAACTTCAATTCCAGCATTTCTTATCCTTCATGATTTTGGCGTTTAAGCTCCAGTTTAGGCTTAAACTGGAACTTAAACTCCACATGTGATATTCAAGCTTCCTTTATTGATTTTGTTGCTTCCTTGCTTAGCCTCTTCTTCCCTGAAATCATCCAAACAATTGCATCAAAGTCTTGCAAAATTTCATGAGAAATCTTTCATTCATAGCATTTAAGTAATATAACTAAAACTCATGGAATTTGCATCAAAATCATATTGTTTGGATGGTTCATTGCTTTGTTCTTCATTTAACCATTTTTGGTTACTTTAAGCTCAAGAAAATGCATAAAACAACTAAAACTAACAGAAAAATGCTAGTGAAACTAGCCTATGATGCCTTGGCATCACAACACCAAACTTAATACTTGCTTGTCCCTAAGCAAGTCCTGAGTTATTTGAGAAGAAAGTATGAAACAAAAAGCAATTACATTGGCTATATTAGCAAGCATTTGAAGTTCCTCAGAAGGGTTTTATGCAGAAAGTTGCAGCATCACTTTTTCATACTTATCAGGTAAGATTATCATTTTTTCATTGCATCCATCAAACACTGCTATGGCCTCTTGTTATTTTTATGTCTTTGGCACTTTTCTCTTCTTTGTTTTTCTTTTCTTTTTCTTAGAGCTTCTTTTGCTCCTTGTTTGCTTAGTGTCATGTGTTGCACAAGCCTTTGGCATTTTCTTTTTCTTATCAGTGCACTACACATATCCACTTTAGGCATTTTAGTTCACATTTCTTCTTGAGACATTGGTGCCCAGCACCTCTTTGTGTGACTAAATGTTTTGTATTTAGGTTGCTCTTGATAATGGACTTTTGGTTGATAATCCCGGGTTAGTTAACCCAAGTTACCAAGTGTTGAAACACTCCTCAGAACCTATTCATCCAAGCATATCCTTAATACATAAACACCACAGGCATTTGTCTTAGAAGATCAAACCATTGGTGCCTAGCTTATTTTCTCAATTTTCTTGCTTTTTGGTTGCCCTTTTTCAGAGGCTTTTTCTTCTTCTTTTTCTTTCTTTTTCATGGCCAAAGACATTTATTCATCAAGATCCATAGACAGTTTTCAATTTCTACACAAAGAATGATAATTCTACACTCTAATTCCAGTGATCTGACTAAACAATCAAGCATGCATACCACCACTTAATTCTACTTGATTTGTCACTAATTTAGCCAAGTTACTTTTGTTCAAACTTTTCTTTTATTTTTGGAAACAGAACAAGCATGGCAAGCACTCGTTTAAGAAGGTGAAGTTATATCCAAACATCTAGGCATTCACTTTATTCAAAGCAAATAACAAACACACATACTAGAAAAACTCTACATTCCAGAAAGATTCAACATTTACAGTTTAAACCAGAACACGCATGCTTTTGTTTGCCCTTTTTAAAGAATTATCAAGGAATAATACCACCTTGTGAAATTCCTTGTTTTCTCTTTGTTGTCAGGAAACAATTTGATTTCTCCTTCTTCTCCTAAATGTTGCTTCATGCTTTAAGATTCTTGTTTCCTTTCCTGCAAAGAGTGATGAAGTTGCTTGCTTCTCAAGCACTTGAGTGGTTAGCTCAACTATGTGTGGGTAAGTATCGGAGTCTTAGGTTGGTGTGTGAACACCAAACTTAGTCTCCCACTTACTTCTATGTTCTTTGAATCCTTGAGTTCTCTTGGAATGATGTTGCTACTAAGGGTTTTAAGCATTTCTGTGACTGCTTAGAATAGTTGTTCCTTTCATATAATTCAAAGGTTGTTGTGTTCAGTTGATCTTTATGGTGGAACACCAAACTTAGAGTCACACATTCCCCTTTGAATTATTGATCCATGAATTCATTGTTTGGTGTGAAACACCAAACTTAATTCTTTGCAATGCACAGAAACTACTTCACCCTTTTTATTGAAACAAATAAAAGAAACAGCAACAAGGTATTACCTCAGGTTGGGTTGCCTCCCAACAAGCGCTTCTTTAACGTCATTAGCTTGACGGTCAGCTTCCTCAGTTGAGATGATATTTAACTTTGTCCTTCTCCTCCACATCTCCCAAGTAATGTTTGAGTCTTTGACCGTTAACAATGAAGGTTCGTTGTGACTTTTCTTCCATGATTTCTACTTGTCCATAATTGGAGACCTTGGTGACAAGGAATGGTCCAGACCACCTTGATTTTAGCTTCCCTGGAAATAGCTTCAGCCTAGAATTGTAGAGCAATACTTTTTGCCCTTCTTCAAATTTCCTTGGGGCTATGTTGCTGTCATGCTTCTTCTTTGCTCTTTCTTTGTAAATTTTGGCATTCTCATAAGCTTCTGCTCTGAATTCTTCCAACTCTTGAATTTGCAACATCCTTCTTTCTCCAGCAGCTTTGTTGTCCAAGTTCAGAAGTTTCAAGGCCCAGTATGCCTTGTGCTCCAACTCCAGTGGCAGATGGCAAGCTTTTCCATATACTAGTTGGTAAGGAGACATTCCAATTGGTGTTTTGAAAGCTGTCCTATATGCCCAAAGAGCATCATCTAGCTTAATCGACCAGTCCTTCCTTGAAGTTCCCACAGTCTTTTCCAGGATCCTTTTGAGTTCTCTGTTAGATATTTCGGCTTGCCCACTTGTCTGTGGATGGTATGGTGTGGCTACCCTGTGTTTGACTCCATATTTTAGAAGCAATGCCTCTAATGGTTTGTTGCAGAAGTGGCTTCCTCCATCACTGATGATTGCTCTTGGAACCCCAAAACGGCAAAAAATGTGTTTTCTGAGGAAGTTCATGACTACCTTATTATCATTGGTTGGAGTTGCTATTGCTTCAACCCATTTGGAGACATAGTCTACTGCCACAAGAATGTAATTATTTGAGTATGAGGAGGGAAATGGTCCCATGAAATCTATCCCCCATACATCAAACAATTCAAGTTCCAGAATGAATTGTTGTGGCATTTCATTTCTTCTTGGCAGGTTCCCAGCTTTCTGGCATTCATGGCAGTGCTTCACTAATTCTTTTGCATCTTTGAAGATAGTGGGCCAATAAAAACCACACTGCAACACCTTAGCTGCTGTTCTTTCTCCTGCAAAGTGCCCTCCATAAGTGGAGCCATGGCAGTCCCATAAAACTTCCCTTCCTTCTTCCTCGGATATGCATCTTCTGAGTATGCCATCGGAACATTTTTTGAACAAGTATGGTTCGTCCCAGATGAAGTATTTGGCATCATTTACCAATTTCTTCCTTTGATGTTTGTTAAATTCCAAAGGTAAACTCCAGTGGCCTTGAAGTTTGCTATGTCTGCAAACCAGGGTGCTTTGTGAATTACCATGAGTTGTTCATCAGGAAAGCACTCATTTATATGTGTGCTTTGTGTGCTTCCTTCTTCACATGGTATCCTTGATAAATGATCTGCCACCTTGTTCTCTACACCCTTCTTGTCTTTGATTTCAATGTCAAATTCCTGCAACAAAAGAACCCATCTAATAAGTCTTGGTTTAGATTCTTGTTTAGCAAGTAAATATTTTAAAGCTGAATGATCAGTGAAGACAATGACTTTAGATCCAATGAGATAAGATCTAAATTTGTCAAATGCAAAGACTATTGCAAAGAGTTCTTTTTCAGTGGTTGTGTAATTCCTTTGGTTAGCATTCAAGACTTTACTGGCATAATAAATCACATGTACCAAATTGTCTTTCCTTTGTCCTAACACTGCCCCAATAGCAAGGTCTGATGCATCACACATCAGTTCAAAAGGTAAGTTCCAATCAGGTGGGGCAATGATAGGTGCAGAGGAAAGTTTTTGCTTCAAAAGTTCATAGGCTAGCATGCAATTTTTATCAAATACAAAGGGTGTATCAGAGACAAGCAAGTTACTCAAAGGTTTGGCTATTTTAGAAAAGTCTCTAATAAACCTTCTGTAAAAACCAGCGTGTCCCAAAAAACTTCTAACTGCCTTGACATTACTTGGTGGAGGTAGTTTTTCAATGATTTTCACCTTAGCTCTGTCTACCTCCATGCCTCTATTAGAGATTTTGTGGCCAAGGACTATTCCTTCTGTGACCATGAAATGACACTTTTCCCAGTTTAATACTAGGTTAGTCTCTTGGCACCTCTTAAGCACCAAGGCAAGGTGGTGTAGGCAGCTGGGAAAAGAATCCCCAAACACAGAAAAATCGTCCATGAAGACCTCAATAAATTTTTCAATCATGTCTGAAAAGATGGACAGCATGCATCTTTGGAAAGTGGCAGGTGCATTGCACAATCCAAAGGGCATGCGTCTATAAGCAAAAACTCCATATGGACAAACAAATGATGTTTTCTCTTGATCACTCGGATCAACTACTATTTGGTTGTATCCTGAATATCCATCCAAGAAGCAATAGTAAGCATGTCCGGCAAGCCTTTCAAGCATCTGATCCATGAATGGGAGTGGGAAATGATCCTTTCTGGTGGCTTCATTGAGCTTCCTGTAGTCTCTGCACATCCTCCACCCAGTGACGGTTCTTGTGGGTATGAGTTCGTTCTTCTCATTTGGTACCACAGTTATGCCACCTTTCTTAGGAACTACATGGATGGGACTAACCCATGGGCTATCAGAAATGGGGTAGATTACCCCTGCCTGCCATAACTTCCTGACTTCCTTTTGTACCACTTCTTTCATGACGGGATTCAATCTCCTCTGAGCTTGAATGGAGGGTCTAGCATCCTCTTCTAACAAGATTTTATGCATGCATATGGATGAACTTATCCCCTTCAAATCAGCTAGGGTCCATCCAATGGCATCTTCATGAGTTTGCAGCACCTTGATCAATTCTTCTTCCTGTTCTTGGCTCAGGGCAGAGCTAATGATAACAGGGTGACTCTCATCACTACCCAAGTATGCATACTTGAGATTAGGGGGCAAGGCTTTGAGCTCAGGTTTTGGTGCTTCCTTTTCTTCTTTCACTCTCTCTGGCATGCTTAGCATGGTTGTGTCAGCACCCTTGATATCACTAACTTCAATATCCTTGGTGAACTCCTCCTCTGCCAATTCCTTTATTGTTTCCTCAAAAGTTTCTTGTACTGCAATGTCCACTACATCAACCCTCATGCATTCCCTTAGTGATTCTGATGGATAGCTCATTGCCTTGAATACATTAAACACCAATTTCTCATCATGTAGTCTAAGAGTGAGTTCACCCTTTTGTACATCTATGATGGCTCCAGCAGTGGCTAGGAAGGGTCTTCCCAGAATTATTGAAGCTTTGGCTTCTTCCTCCATATCTAACACCACAAAATCAGCAGGAAATATAAATTCTCCCACTTTCACCAACAAGTCCTCAACTATCCCATGAGGGAATTTAAAAGTTCGATCTGCCAATTGGAGGGCCATTCTTGTTGGTTTGGCTTCCTCAATCTTCATTCTTCTCATCATTGTTAGCGACATCAAATTGATGCTGGCCCCTAAGTCACACAAGGCCTTCTCCACCATGACTTCTCCTATGATGCAGGGGATTTGGAAACTGCCTGGGTCCTTCAATTTCTGAGGCAATTTGTGCTGAATGATGGCACTGCATTCTTCAGTTAACAACACAGTTTCCTCATTTCTCCAGCTTCTCTTCTTGGTCATTAATTCTTTTAAGAATTTTGCATAGAGTGGCATTTGCTCTATTGCCTCAGCAAAGGGAATGTTGATTTGAAGCTTCTTGAAAATCTCCAAGAACCTGGAGAATTGGCCATCCTTTTCACTTTTCATCAAACGTTGAGGATAAGGTGCTTTAGGTGTGTAAGGCTTCAGGACCTCTTTTTCTTTTTCTTTTGTTGCAGACGGTGTAAAAGATTGTCCTTGTTCTTTGTCTTTCACATTTTCCTTTGCTTCATCCTCTGTGGTTTCCCTTGAGATCTCCTTTAGATTCTTTCCACTTCTGAGGGTTATGGCCTTACATTCTTCCCTTGCAATAGCCTTGGCAGCATGCGAACCGCTTGTCCCAGGGGCTTGCTTAGTCAAATACAAAATTTGATTTTCTAGCTTCTGGATGGCAGCTCCTTGGTTTTGCAAGTTAGAATTTACTTCTTCCTTAAAAGCTTTCAATTCAATTATGTCTTGGCTCATGGTTGCCATCATTCCTTCTATCCGGTTTAATTGATCTTGAAATTGTTGGTTCGGATTAGGTTGGGTATGTTGATTATTTTGGCCATGATATGATGGTTGGGGGTAAGTGTTTTGTGTGGCTTGGTATGATCTTTGGTTGGAGTTTTGGTATGTGGAATTGTTATGTTGGTTGTGGTTGTAAGGTTTGTGGTTTTGTGGTTGGGTTTGTTGGTTTCCCCACCCAAAGTTTGGGTGGTTTCTCCAGCCTGGGTTGTAAGTGTTGGAATGTGGATCATATGATTGCCTTTGTTGGTTTCCCACATAGTTAGCCTCATCCCAATCACCTCCTTCAATGCTTACTTCCTCTTGATCTTGTGTGTGTATTGCAGCCACTTGCTTTGTTTCTAATTGCCTGGTAAGCTCTGCTAGTTGCTTGGCAAACACCTTGTTTTGGGCTAGAATTGTATCAACATGGTTCAGCTCCATGACTCCCTTAGTGTTGTGCCTCTCTGATGCATAGTAGTACTCATTCTCAGCCACTGTCTCGATCACTTCAATGGCTTCTTCCACAGTCTTTTTCCTGTTCAATGAACCTCCTGATGAATGGTCTACAGCCTTCCTTGATTCATAAGAGAGCCCATCATAAAAGATGTGCAATTGCACCCAATCATGGAACATGTTTGGTGGGCATTTCCTTGTCAAGTCCTTGAATCTCTCCCATGCCTCGTAGAGAGTTTCACCATCTTGTTGTCTAAAAGTCTGAACCTCAGATCGAAGCCTATTGACCTTTTGTGGAGGGTAGAAACGTGCCAGAAACTTGCTTTCCACCTCATCCCATGTTGTTAGACTCCCCCTTGGGAATGATTCCAGCCACTTAGCTGCTTTGTCCCTAAGTGAAAATGGGAACAAAAGCAGTTTATAGGCATCTTCCTGGACTCTATTGGACTTCACAGTGTCACAAATTCTCAGGAATTTTGTGAGATGTTGGTTTGGGTCTTCATTAGCACTTCCTCCAAAGGAACAATGATTCTCCACAAGTGATATTAGCTGTGGCTTGAGCTCAAAATTGTTGGCCTGAATGGGTGGTTTCTGGATGCTACTACCACAATTCCCAGAGGTTGGGTTTATGTATGAACTAAGAACCCTCCTCTCAGGAATGGCATCGTTTCCATCAGCTCTCTCATGGTTGTGAACTTCTCTATCCATGTTGAGATCTAAAGCTTCCTCAAAATTGTCCTCAGATTCTCCTTCAGATTCCTCTTCTCCCACTACTCTCTTCCCTCTTGCTTCCCTTCTAAGTCTATGAAGGGTCCTCTCTGGTTCGGTATATGGAGGAGTTGATGTCTCTCCTCTCCTACCTGTCATACAAGAACACAGCTCAAACACAAACAAGTGAAGTACTCTTGGTTAATGGAAGAGTATGGTTAGATCAATTGAGGAATTAATTCAAACAGTTAGTGCGTTAGTGAGTTAGTTGCATGAATTTAAAGGCATAAAGAAGGAAAGCATGTAACCGAGTGCAGAAATTAAAATTCAACAAGTATCTTGAACAGAATTAACAAAGCAAGAGAAAATTGCTCAATCTAGTTAGCTTCCAATTTGAGAATTGTCAATCGAAAACCAATCCCCGGCAACGGCGCCATATACTTGATGCACATAAACTAGTTATGCTACGATTTAGGAAATTGCACGATCGGCAAAATTCCTTCCGGCAAGTGCACCGGTTATCGTCAAGTAAAAACTCACAATAGAGTGAGGTCGAATCCCACAAGGATTGGTTGAGTGAGCAATTCGGATTAGAAGTGTGTTCTAGTTGAGCGGAATCAAGATTGAGATGAGAATTGCGGAATGTAAAATTGGCGGTAAAAGTAAATGACAAGAAATTGAAATGGCGGAATCTTAAATTGCAATGAATTAAAGAGCAGAAACTAAATTGCTGAAATTAAAAGGGAATGGGGGTGTTGCATGAATTGAGTTGCAGAATGTAAAGAGAAAATGGAAATCAGAAATGGGGAATTCATTGGGTTATAGGAGATATTGAGATCTCCGAATCAAAACATGTTTATCTCTTCCTCAACCAATGCGTTCATTGAATTTTGCTTGGCAATCTTATATGATTGGATACCAATCCCTTGGCTCACCAATTCTCTCTAAAAACAAACAAATTCCCAATCCCTTGGTTTAAATGTTCATAAGAAGAGATGATGCTTGATCACTGATTATACCACACAATTTCATGAACCACAATTTGGTAGGATTACATGTCACAATATCCATCCAAACCCCAATCCAATTCACTGTGAGAAAGCTTCTCTAGCATGAATCCTCCATTCCTTTCCCAAGGCTCCGAAGGATTCCAAGTATGGGTAGTTTCTTTCCCAAGACAACTACTCAATGGAATTAGATCGAGAAGCTTTCTAACAAAATTCAAGAGAAAAGATTGAAGAAGAAGGTAAACTATTATTGATTCATTGAATTACAATAGAGCTCCCTAACCCAATGAAAGGGGGTTTAGTGAATCATAGCTCTGAATTCAATTACAAAGAAAAGGAAAACTCTAAAAGTGAAAGTAAAAGTTCCTTCTAACTTAACTTCTATCCTATTTATACACTTTCTATATTGAGCTTCAGTTGTGCTTCTTGGGCTTTGAGGCCTCTCCTTGCTTTCCTTTTGCCTTGGGTTTATGATCCATAATCTTGATGAGGTTGTTGATCCAAATCCTGTAACATTTATTGAGCCAACTTAGTGATAATCAAATAATGACACATGACTCAATAAATTGAGATTTCAAACTCATCAATCCTTCAGGCCCAATCCCATAAACCATGATATTCAATTGGGTTTCATACCAAAGTAAGTTTACGTTAATATTTGTGCTTAAAGACTAACTTAAATCACAATATTTTTGGCCCAGAAACCTTTTCCAAGAGTGGCGTTTAAGTTGTAGTTTAAGCTTAAACTGCAGCTTAAACGCCAGACACTTCCAGTGAGGCCTTTTGTAGAAGCACGTTTAAGCTTCAGTTTAAGGTTAAACTGAAGCTTAAACGTGGAAATGGAAGAAGGCAGCCCTGGAGAGTCATGTAGTCGAACACGTTTAAGCTTCAGTTTAAGGTTAAACTGAAGCTTAAACGTGGAAATAGGAAGGGCAGCCCTGGAGGTCGAACACGTTTAACCTCCAGTTTAAGGTTAAACTGGAGGTTAAACGTGGAAAAGGGTGGAGGCATACTGGAGGTCGAACACGTTTAACCTCCAGTTTGAGGTCAAACTGGAGGTTAAACGTGGAAGCTTAGAATGGTAGCCCTGGAGGTGTCGAACACGTTTAACCTCCAGTTTGAGGTCAAACTGGAGGTTAAACGTGGAAATGGAGAGAGCAACCCTGGAGGAGAAAAGCTGTCGAACACGTTTAAGCTCCAGTTTGAGGTCAAACTGGAGCTTAAACGTGGAATGGCTCGCTGGTACTCTTCCTCCTTCTGGCGTTTAACCTCCAGTTTGAGGTCAAACTGGAGGTTAAACCTGGAACTCCCCCCTGAGTGACATTATCATTCTGGCGTTTAACCTCCAGTTTGAGGTCAAACTGGAGGTTAAACGTGGAATGCTTCTTTAGTGAGGCTTTTCATTCTGGCGTTTAACCTCCAGTTTAAGGTCAAACTGGAGGTTAAACTTCAATTCCAGCATTTCTTATCCTTCATGATTTTGGCGTTTAAGCTCCAGTTTAGGCTTAAACTGGAACTTAAACTCCACATGTGATATTCAAGCTTCCTTTATTGATTTTGTTGCTTCCTTGCTTAGCCTCTTCTTCCCTGAAATCATCCAAACAATTGCATCAAAGTCTTGCAAAATTTCATGAGAAATCTTTCATTCATAGCATTTAAGTAATATAACTAAAACTCATGGAATTTGCATCAAAATCATATTGTTTGGATGGTTCATTGCTTTGTTCTTCATTTAACCATTTTTGGTTACTTTAAGCTCAAGAAAATGCATAAAACAACTAAAACTAACAGAAAAATGCTAGTGAAACTAGCCTATGATGCCTTGGCATCAAATACCAATTAAATGCGGATATTAAAACCACTTGCATTCCCAAAAAAGCGCTGATATAAAAGCGCGCGCTTTTAGAGAAAAATGTTCTACATTCAAAAGCTACTACAAAAAGGAGTCGACAAAATGCTTGAGTTCGGCTTCGCTACGAGAAAGACCGAAGTCAAGGACTCGACCTTAAGACCGAGCTCAAGCAGGGGCACTGTTCATACCCTGGGTCGAGCTATCCGACCTGGGATGATCGACGACAAAGCGACCGACCTCTTCAGGTCAAGCGGACCGACTTTTTCTTAAAGAACTCGGCCAAATCGACAGGAAAGCCCATAAAGGTCCCAAGTAGAGGAACACGACCCAAATCCAAAGGCCGTCCAAGCCTATAGAGATAAAGGCGGTTCCCTTGAAGATAAGCTGACCTCAACTCAAAGATAAAGATAAGATAAGATAACTAACTTATCTTATCTAGAAAGGTCACTCTACAACTATTATAAATACACTAGAGCACCCAGGTATAACTCATACTCTGATTCTACATAAAACCTGTTTAATACCCATGCTAACTTAAGCATCGGAGTCTCTTGCAGGTACCCTCCACCCTCCGGTAACGAAGGATCAGCAGTTCAGCAAGTCCAGCAAGTCAGACACAACAGCTCTGGCTGCCACCGGCCAGCCGGACACGACATCTCCGACCAGTACGGAAGATCTCGTCCGAGATCGACCTCCAATTTCAGGTAACCCTTGGAACACCTTCTCTTACCAGTTTTTCTATGACATTTTTCAAGTCAAAGCATTTGTTGGTTGAATGTCCATAGATTCGATGGTATTCACAGTATTCAGTCCGATTTCCTCCTCCTTTCTTACTTTTGAGTTGGTGAGCTGGGGGGATCTTTCCATGCTGATCTTCTTTTTTCTTGGACTCTTTATCTCAGGAGGAGTAGGAGAATCCTGATTTTGAGGTCTCTCCTATTCGAGAGTTTTCCTCCATGTTGATGTATTTTTCTGCTCGTTCTTGGACTTCATTCAGGGATGTGGGATATTTCTTTGATATTGAGTGACTAAAAGGTCACTCTCTTAATCCATTGATGAGACCCATAATGGCGGCTTCAGTTTGCAGACTTTGTATGTCCATACATGCTTTATTGAATCTTTCCATGTAACTGCGGAGACTTTCTCGATCTCCTTGCTTGATTCCTAATAGACTTGGGGTGTGCTTGGTTTTGTCTTTCTGGATGTAGAATCTGGCTAGAAACTTCTTGGCTAAATCGTCAAAGTTTGAGATGGACCTAGGGGGCAGATTGTCGAACCATTTAATTGCTATTTTTGTTAATGTAGTCAGGAAGGCTTTGCAGCGAACCGCAATTGAGGTGTCAGTGAGGTACATTCTACTTCTGAAATTACTGAGGTGATGGCTACGATCTGACGTGCCATCATATAGAGTCATGTCGGGAGGTTTGAAATCTTTTGGGATTTTGGTTTTTATTATCTCTTTGGTGAACGGATCTTGATCCTTGCGAGAGCTACCTTCGTGGCCGGATCGAGTAGTTTTGGCCTTGAGATCTGCTTCGAGTTTTAGGAGCTTGTCCTCTAACTCTTGGCGTCGTCTAGCTTCCCGTCGTAGGTCTTTTTTGGCTTCCCGTTGGTACTCGACTTCTTTTTCGAGTTGTTTTAGGCGATCCTGAAGTGCCTCCATGGCTCCCGTGTTTGGTGAATTCTTGTCTTTGTTAGGTTGAGAAGTGTCGTCTATTGTAACCCCTGCATTCTTATGTGGTGTTCTGTTCTCCAAATCGAAATTGTGGTCGTTATCAAGGTTGTTGGTGCACGAAATTGTGATGTCCAGGCTCAAACAATCCCCGGCAACGTGAGCAACATGGTGCTCTGATCTCAATACATAATTGTCACAACTTCGATACAACTAACCAGCAAGTGCACTGGGTCGTCCAAGTAATACCTTACGTGAGTAAGGGTCGAATCCCATGGAGATTGTTGGTATGAAGCAAGCTATGGTCACCTTGTAAATCTCAGTCAGGCAGATATAAAGTGATAATGGTGTTTTCGAATAATGAATAATAAAATAGGGATAGAGATACTTATGTAAATCATTGGTAGGAATTTCAGATAAGCGAATGGAGATGCTTTTCGTTCCTCTGAACCTCTGCTTTCCTGCTATCTTCATCCAATCAGTCTTACTCCTTTCCATGGCTGGCTTTATGCAAGGGCATCACCGTTGTCAGTGGCTACATCCCCTCCTCTCAGTGAATAATATGCTCACGCACCCTGTCACGGCACGGCTATTCATCTGTCGGTTCCCGATCATGCTGGAATAGGATTCACCCTCCTTTTGCGTCTGTCACTAACGCCCAGCACTCGCGAGTTTGAAGCTCGTCACAGTCATTCAATCATTGAATCCTACTCAGAATACCACAGACAAGGTTTAGACCTTCCGGATTCTCTTGAATGCCGCCATCATTCTAGCTTACGCCACGAAGATTCTGGTTAGGAGATCTAAGAGATACTCATTCTAGCTTAATTCATGTAGAACAGAAGTGTTTGTCAGGCACGCGTTCATAAGGGGGAAGGATGATGAGCGTCACACATAATCATCACCTTCATCATGTTCTTGGGTGCGAATGGATATCTTACATGCGAAATAAGAAGAATTGAATAGAAAACAGTAGTACTTTGCATTAATCTTTGAGGAACAGCAGAGCTCCACACCTTAATCTATGGAGTGTAGAAACTCTACCGTATGAAAATACATAAGTGAAGGTCCAGGCATGGCCGTGTGGCCAGCCCCTATGGTCTAAGAACAATGCGTTCAAAGATGCCTAATACAATAGTAAGAGGTCCTATTTATAATAAACTAGCTACTAGGGTTTACATGAGTAAGTATTTGATGTATAAATCCACTTCCGGGCACACTTGGTGTGTGTTTAGGCTGAGCTTAAGTGTTGCACGTGCAGAGGCCATTTGTGGAGTTGAACGCCAGTTTTTGTGCCAGTTTGGGCGTTCAACTCTGGTTTTGGATCCTTTTCTGGCGCTGGACGCCAGATTTGGGTAGAAAGCTGGCGTTGAACGCCAGTTTACGTCGTCAATTCTTGGCCAAAGTATGGACTATTATATATTTCTGGAAAGCCCTGGATGTCTACTTTCCAACGCAATTAGAAGCGCGCCATTTCGAGTTCTGTAGCTCCAGAAAATCCACTTTGAATGCAGGGAGGTCAGAATCCAACAGCATCAGCAGTCCTTTTTCAACCTCTGAATCTGATTTCTGCTCAAGTCCCTCAATTTCAGCCAGAAAATACCTGAAATCACAGAAAAACACACAAACTCATAGTAAAGTCCAGAAATGTGAATTTAACACAAAATCTATTAAAAACATCCCTAAAAGTAACTAGATCCTACTAAAAACATACTAAAAACAATGTCAAAAAGCGTATAAATTATCCGCTCATCACAACACCAAACTTAAATTGTTGCTTGTCCCCAAGCAACTGAAAATCAAAATAGGATAAAAAGAATAGAATATACTATAAATTCCAAATTATCAATGAAACAGAGCTTCAATCATATGAGCGGGACTTATAGCTTTTTGCCTCTTGAATAGTTTTGGCATCTCACTTTATCCATTGAGGTTCAGAATGATTGGCTTCTATAGGAACTTCAGATTTCGAATAGTGTTATTGACTCTCTTAGTTCAGCATGATGATTCTTGAACACAGCTTCTTTATGAGTCTTGGCTGTGGCCCTAAGCATTTTGTTTTCCAGTATTACCACCGGATACATAAATGCCACAGACACATAATTGGGTGAACCTTTTCAGATTATGACTCAGCTTTGCTAAAGTCCCCAATTAGAGGTGTCTAGGATTCTTAAGCACACTCTTTTTTTTTTTTTTGCTTTGGACCTTGACTTTAACCGCTCAGTCTCAAGTTTTCACTTGACACCTACACGCCACAAGCACATGGTTAAGGACAGCTTGGTTTAGCCGCTTAGGCCAGGATTTGATTCCTTTAGGCCCTCCTATCCACTGATGCTCAAAGCCTTGGGATCCTTTTTATTTGCCCTTGCCTTTTGGTTTTAAGGGTTATTGGCTTTTTCTGCTTGCTTTTTCTTTTCTTTTTTTTTCTATTTTTTTTTCGCTATTTTTTTTTTCTCTTTTTTTTTTCTGCAAGCTTTGTTCTTTGCTGCTTTTTCTTGCTTCAAGAATCACTTTTATGATTTTTCAGATTATCAAATAACATGTCTCCTAATCACTTTTATGCACTGTTCAAGCATACATTCAGAAAACAAGAAGCATTGTCACCACATCAATATAATTAAACTAAGTTTAAGGATAAATTCGAAACTCATGTACTTCTTGTTCTTTTGAATTAAAACATTTTTTATTTTAAGAGAGGTGATGGATTCATAGGACATTCATAACTTTAAGACAGAGTTACTAACTACTAATGATCATGTAATGAAGACACAAACATAGATAAGCACATAACATAGAAAATAAAAAACAGAGAAAGTAAGAACAAGGAATGAGTCCACCTTAGTGATGTCCTTGAGCTCTTCTATGTCTCTTCCTTGCCTTGGCTGCTCCTCCTTCATTGCTTTTAGATCTTCTCTGATTTCATGAAGGATGATGGAGTGCTCTTGATGTTCCACCCTTAGTTGCTTCCAATAATTGTGTGGAAGAAAATGTATCCCCTGAGGTATCCCAGAGATCTCTTGATTTGCAGTCAAATGTTCTACCACTGAGCTATAGACCCTTGATGGAAGCTTTTGTCTTCCCTTTCCTCTTTTTAGAGGTTTCTCTGGCCTTAGGTACCATCAATGGTTATGGAAAAAAACAAAAAAGCTATGCTTTTACCACACCAAACTTAGAATGTTGCTCGCCCTCGAGCAAAAGAAGAAAGAATAGAAGAAGAAGAAGAAAATATGGAGGAGATGGATGGGAGTGTATATTCGGCCATATGGGTGGGATTGGGTGGGAGACAGATGTTGAATTTTTGAAGGTAGTGGGTGTATGGATGTGAGTGGTAAATGGAAAAAAAGAAGGGATGATCATGAATGGAAAGAGAGATGATGAGGTAGGTGGGGATCCTGTGGGGTCCACAGATCCTGAGATGATCCTGTGGGGTCCACAGATCCTGAGGTGTCAAGGCATTTACATCCCTGCACCAATTTAGGCATGTAAAATGCCCTTGCACACAACTCTTGGCGTTCAGCGCCAGGTTGGTGCCCATTTTGGGCGTTCAACGCCCCTTTGCTGCCATTTCTGGCGTTGAACGCCAGAACCATGCTTGTTCTGGGCGTTCAGCGCCAGGATTCTCCCATTCTGGGCGTTCAGCGCCAGAACTATGCTCTGTTCTGGCGTTTGAACGCCAGACAGATGCTCCTCCAGGGTGTGATTTTTCTTCTGCTATTTTTGATTCCGTTTTCAATTTTTATATTTATTTTGTGACTCCACATGATCATGAACCTAAGAAAACATGAAAAACAATAAAAATAAGAATTAGATAAACATTGGGTTGCCTCCCAACAAGCGCTTCATTAATGTCAATAGCTTAACAGTGGGCTCTCATGGAGCCTCACAGATGTGCAGAGCTTTGTTGAGACTCTCCAACACCAAACTTAGAGTTTGGATATGGGAGTTCAACACCAAACTTAGAGTTTGGTTGTGGCTTCCCAATACCAAACTTAGAGTTTGACTGTGGGGGCTCTGGTTGACTCTGCTTTGAGAGAAGCTTTTCAAGCTTCCTCTCCATGGTTGCAGAGGGAGATCCTTGAGTTTTGAATACAAGGGAGTTCCCATTCCATTGAAGGACTATTTCACCTCTGTCAACATCAATCACAGCTCTTGCTGTAACCAGGAAAGGTCTTCCTAGGATGATGGATTCATCCTCTTCCTTTCCAGTATCCAGGACTATGAAATCAGTAGGTATGTAAAGGCCCTCAACCTTTACTAATACATCTTCTACTTGTCCATAAGCCTGTCTTCTTGAGCTGTCTGCCATCTCTAGTGAGATTTTAGCAGCTTGCACCCCATAGATTCCCAGTTTCTCTATTACAGAGAGGGGCATGAGGTTTATTCCTGAACCAAGGTCACACAGAGCCTTAAAGATCATGGTGCCTATGGTACAGGGTGTTATGAATTTTCCAGGATCCTATCTCTTCTGAGGCAATGTCAGTTGATCCAGATCACTTAGTTCATTGATGAACAAGGGAGGTTCAACTTCCCAAGCATCAATGCCAAACAATTTGGCATTTAGCTTCATGATTGCACCAAGAAACTTGGCAGTTTGCTCTTCAGTGACATCCTCATTCTCTTCAGAAGAGGAATACTCATTAGAGCTCATGAAGGGCATAAGGAGGTTCAATGGAATCTCTATGGTCTCTAGATGAGCCTCAGAGTCCTTTGGTTCCTCAGAGGGAAGCTCTTTATTGATCACTGGACGTCCCAGGAGGTCCTCCTCCTTGGGATTCACGTCCTCTCCTCTCCTCAGAGGTTCGGCCATGGCGCTTATGTCAATGGCCTTGCACTCTCCTTTTGGGTTCTCTTCTGTATTGTTTGGGAGAGTACTAGGAGGGATTTCAGTGATCCTTTTACTCAGCTGGCCCACTTGTGCTTCCAGATTTCTAATGGAAGACCTTGTTTCATTCATGAAACTTACAGTGGCCTTAGATAGATCAGAGACTAGATTTGCTAAATTAGAAGCATTTTGTTCAAAGTTCTCTGTCTGTTGCTGAGTTGATGATGGAAAAGGCTTGCTATTGCTAAACCTGTTTCTTCCACCATTATTAAAGCCTTGTTGGGGCTTTTGATCCTTCCATGAGAAATTTGGATGATTTCTCCATGTTGAGTTATAGGTGTTTCCATAAGGTTCACCTAAGTAATTTACCTCTGCTATTGCAGGGTTCTCAGGATCATAGGCTTCTTCTTCAGAAGATGCCTCTTGAGTACTGTTGGATGCAGCTTGCATTCCATGCAGACTCTGAGAGATCATATTGACTTGCTGAGTCAATATTTTATTCTGAGCCAATATGGCATTCAGAGTATCAACTTCAAGAACTCCCTTCTTTATAGGCGTCCCATTACTCACAGGATTCCTTTCAGAAGTGTACATGAACTGGTTATTAGCAACCATGTCAATGAGTTCTTGAGCTTCTGCAGGCGTTTTCTTTAGGTGAATGGATCCACCTGCAGAAGTGTCCAGTGACATCTTTGATAGCTCAGATAAACCATCATAGAATATATCCAGGATGGTCCATTCTGAAAGCATGTCAGAAGGACACTTTTTGGTCAACTGTTTGTATCTTTCCCAAGCTTCATAGAGGGATTCACCTTCTTTCTGTCTGAAGGTTTGAACATCAGCTCTAAGCTTGCTCAGCTTTTGAGGAGGAAAGTACTTGGCTAAGAAAGCCGTGACCAGCTTATCCCAAGAGTTCAGGCTGTCTTTAGGTTGAGAATCCAACCATAATCTAGCTCTGTCTCTTACAGCAAAAGGGAAAAGCATGAGCCTGTAGACTTCAGGATCTACTCCATTAGTCTTAACAGTATCACATATCTGCAAGAATTCAGTTAAGAACTGAAAAGGATCTTCAGATGGAAGTCCATGAAACTTGCAGTTCTGCTGCATCAGAGAAACTAATTGAGGTTTCAGCTCAAAGTTGTTTGCTCCAATGGCAGGAATGGAGATGCTTCTTCCATGTAAATTGGAATTAGGTGCAGTAAAGTCACCAAGCATCTTCCTTATATTATTATTATTTTCGGCTGCCATCTCCTCTTCCTGTTCAAAAATTTCTGAAAGGTTTTCTCTGGATTGTTGTATTTTAGCTTCTCTTAATTTTCTCTTCAGAGTCCTTTCAGGTTCTGGATCTGCTTCCACAAGAATGTTCTTATCCTTGCTCCTGCTCATATGACAAGGAAGAATGGACAAAAAAATGATAATAATAATAGAGATCCTTTATACCACAGTATAGGGATCCCTTTGTGAGTGGAAGAAAAGGGGGAGACAAAGAATGTAATATAATGGAAGAAACACAACGGTGAGGATGGAAGAGAGATGAAATGAGATGTTAGGATATGAATGAATAAATAGAATGAGATGGGGGAGGGATAATTTTCGAAAATTATTTTGAAAAAGAGTTAGTGATTTTTGAAAAGTGGTTTTTGAAAAATTGTTAGTATTTTTCGAAAATTTTTTTTTTTGAAATTAAAAATAAAAATAATTAGTTAATTAAAAAGAAATTTTGAAAAAGGGGGAAGATATTTTCGAAAAAATGAGAGTGAGAGTTAGTTAGGTAGTTTTGAAAAAGTTAAGGAACAAACAAAAAGTTAGTTAGTTAGTTGAAACAAATTTTGAAAAGATAAGAAGTTAGGAGGTTAGAAAAGATATTTTGAAAAGATATTTTTGAAAAAGATAAGATAAGAAGATATTTTTGAAAAGATATGATAGAAATTAGTTTTTGAAAAAGATTTGATTTTTTAAAATCACAATTAATGACTTGATTCATAAGAAATCACAAGATATGATTCTAGAACTTAAAGTTTGAATCTTTCTTAACAAGCAAGTAACAAACTTCAAATTTTTGAATCAAAACATTAATTGATTATGTTATTTTCGAAAATTATGATATAAAATAAGAAAAAGATTTTTGAAAAATATTTTTGGAATTTTCGAAAATAACTAAGAATTTTGAAAAAGATTTGATTTTTGAAAAAGATTTTGAAAAAGATAATATTTTCAAATTGAAAATTTGATTTGACTCATTGGCAACAACTTGATTTTAAAAATTTTTGAAAAAGTCAATCCAAATTTTCGAATTTGATGAGAGAAAAAGGGAAAGATATTTTTTTGATTTTTGAAATTTTTATGAAAAACATGAAAAATATGCAATGCATGAAATTTTTAGATCAAAACAATGAATGCATGCAAGAATGCTATGAATGTCAAGATGAACACCAAGAACACTTTGAATGTCATGATGAACATCAAGACACAATTTTGAAAAATCTTTAATGCAAAGAAAACATGCAAGACACCAAACTTAGAATTCTTTAATGCTTAGACACTAAGAATTCAAGAATGCATATGAAAAACATGAAAAGACACAAAACAAAAAATCATCAAGATCAAACAAGAAGACTTACCAAGAACAACTTGAAGATCATGAAGAACACTATGAATGCATGATGTTTTCGAAAAATGCAAGATGCATATGCAAGTGACACCAAACTTATAATGTGACTCAAGACTCAAACAAGAAACAGAAAATATTTTTGATTTTTATGATTTTCTAATTTTTTTGGATTTTTATTTATATTTTTCAAAAATTTAAAAGAAAAAATAAGGATTCCAAAATTTTTAATATGAATTCCAGGAATCTTGCCATGTTAGTCTAAAGCTTCAGTCCAGGAATTAGACATGGCTCACTAGCCAGCCAAGCTTTCAATGAAAGCTCCAGTCCAAAACACTAGACATGGCCAATGGCCAGCCAAGCTGTGATATATGGAATTACATGCATTGAAGTTATTAGTTGAAGCCTCAGTCCAAAAGAATTTAGACATGGCTTTACAGCCTACCAGGCTTCAACATGCTTCATGAAACACTAGAATTCATTCTTAAAAATCTTGAATAAAATTTTTGAAAACATTTTTATTTTTTTATTTTTTTTTTTCGAAAACAAAGGAGAAATTTTTGAAAAATATTTTTGAAAAATTTTTTGAACAGAAAACGAAAAGAAAGTTACCCAATCTGAGCAACAAGATGAGCCGTCAGTTGTCCAAACTCAAACAATCCCCGGCAACGGCGCCAAAAACTTGGTGCACGAAATTGTGATGTCCAGGCTCAAACAATCCCCGGCAACGTGAGCAACTTGGTGCTCTGATCTCAATACATAATTGTCACAACTTCGATACAACTAACCAGCAAGTGCACTGGGTCGTCCAAGTAATACCTTACGTGAGTAAGGGTCGAATCCCACGGAGATTGTTGGTATGAAGCAAGCTATGGTCACCTTGTAAATCTCAGTCAGGCAGATATAAAGTGATAATGGTGTTTTCGAATAATGAATAATAAAATAGGGATAGAGATACTTATGTAAATCATTGGTAGGAATTTCAGATAAGCGAATGGAGATGCTTTTCGTTCCTCTGAACCTCCGCTTTCCTGCTATCTTCATCCAATCAGTCTTACTCCTTTCCATGGCTGGCTTTATGCAAGGGCATCACCGTTGTCAGTGGCTACATCCCCTCCTCTCAGTGAATAATATGCTCACGCACCCTGTCACGGCACGGCTATTCATCTGTCGGTTCCCGATCATGCTGGAATAGGATTCACCCTCCTTTTGCGTCTGTCACTAACGGCCAGCACTCGCGAGTTTGAAGCTCGTCACAGTCATTCAATCATTGAATCCTACTCAGAATACCACAGACAAGGTTTAGACCTTCCGGATTCTCTTGAATGCTGCCATCATTCTAGCTTACGCCACGAAGATTCTGGTTAGGAGATCTAAGAGATACTCATTCTAGCTTAATTCATGTAGAACAGAAGTGTTTGTCAGGCACGCGTTCATAAGGGGGAAGGATGATGAGCGTCACACATAATCATCACCTTCATCACGTTCTTGGGTGCGAATGGATATCTTAGATGCGAAATAAGAAGAATTGAATAGAAAACAGTAGTACTTTGCATTAATCTTTGAGGAACAGCAGAGTTCCACACCTTAATCTATGGAGTGTAGAAACTCTACCGTATGAAAATACATAAGTGAAGGTCCAGGCATGGCCGTGTGGCCAGCCCCTATGGTCTAAAGAACAATGCGTTCAAAGATGCCTAATACAATAGTAAGAGGTCCTATTTATAATAAACTAGTTACTAGGGTTTACATGAGTAAGTATTTGATGTATAAATCCACTTCCGGGGCCCACTTGGTGTGTGTTTGGGCTGAGCTTAAGTGTTGCACGTGTAGAGGCCATTTGTGGAGTTGAACGCCAGTTTTTGTGCCAGTTTGGGCGTTCAACTCTGGTTTTGGATCCTTTTCTGGCGCTGGACGCCAGATTTGGGTAGAAAGCTGGCGTTGAACGCCAGTTTACGTCGTCAATTATTGGCCAAAGTATGGACTATTATATATTGATGGAAAGCCCTGGATGTCTAATTTCCAACGCAATTGGAAGCGCGCCATTTCGAGTTCTGTAGCTCCAGAAAATCCACTTTAAGTGCAGGGAGGTCAGAATCCAACAGCATCAGCAGTCCTTTTTCAACCTCTGAATCTGATTTCTGCTCAAGTCCCTCAATTTCAGCCAAAAAATACCTGAAATCACAGAAAAACACACAAACTCATAGTAAAGTCCAGAAATGTGAATTTAACACAAAATCTATTAAAAACATCCCTAAAAGTAACTAGATCCTACTAAAAACATACTAAAAACAATGTCAAAAAGCGTATAAATTATCCGCTCATCACAAAACCAAACTTAAATTGTTGCTTGTCCCCAAGCAACTGAAAATCAAAATAGGATAAAAAGAATAGAATATACTATAAATTCCAAATTATCAATGAAACAGAGCTTCAATCATATGAGCGGGACTTATAGCTTTTTGCCTCTTGAATAGTTTTGGCATCTCACTTTATCCATTGAGGTTCAGAATGATTGGCATCTATAGGAACTTCAGATTTCGAATAGTGTTATTGACTCTCTTAGTTCAGCATGATGATTCTTGAACACAGCTTCTTTATGAGTCTTGGCCGTGGCCCTAAGCATTTTGTTTTCCAGTATTACCACCGGATACATAAATGCCACAGACACATAATTGGGTGAACCTTTTCAGATTATGACTCAGCTTTGCTAAAGTCCCCAATTAGAGGTGTCTAGGGTTCTTAAGCACACTCTTTTTTTTTTTTTTTTGCTTTGGACCTTGACTTTAACCGCTCAGTCTCAAGTTTTCACTTGACACCTATACGCCACAAGCACATGGTTAGGGATAGCTTGGTTTAGCCGCTTAGGCCAGGATTTGATTCCTTTAGGCCCTCCTATCCACTGATGCTCAAAGCCTTGGGATCCTTTTTATTTGCCCTTGCCTTTTGGTTTTAAGGGTTATTGGCTTTTTCTGCTTGCTTTTTCTTTTTTTTTTTCTATTTTTTTTCGCTATTTTTTTTTCTCTTTTTTTTTTCTGCAAGCTTTGTTCTTTGTTGCTTTTTCTTGCTTCAGGAATCATTTTTATGATTTTTCAGATTATCAAATAACATGTCTCCTAGTCATCATTCTTTCAAGATCCAACATATTTAACATTCTTAAACAACAACTTCAAAAGACATATGCACTGTTCAAGCATACATTCAGAAAACAAGAAGCATTGTCACCACATCAATATAATTAAACTAAGTTCAAGGATAAATTCGAAACTCATGTACTTCTTGTTCTTTTGAATTAAAACATTTTTTATTTTAAGAGAGGTGATGGATTCATAGAACATTCATAACTTTAAGACAGAGTTACTAACTACTAATGATCATGTAATGAAGACACAAACATAGATAAGCACATAACATAGAAAATGAAAAACAGAGAAAGTAAGAACAAGGAATGAGTCCACCTTAGTGATGTCCTTGAGCTCTTCTATGTCTCTTCCTTGCCTTGGCTGCTCCTCCTTCATTGCTTTTAGATCTTCTCTGATTTCATGAAGGATGATGGAGTGCTCTTGATGTTCCACCCTTAGTTGCTTCCAATAATTGTGTGGAAGAAAATATATCCCCTGAGGTATCTCAGGGATCTCTTGATTTGCAGTCAAATGTTCTACCACTGAGCTATAGACCCTTGATGGAAGCTTTTGTCTTCCCTTTCCTCTTTTTAGAGGTTTCTCTGGCCTTAGGTGCCATCAATGGTTATGGAAAAAAACAAAAAAGCTATGCTTTTACCACACCAAACTTAGAATGTTGCTCGCCCTCGAGCAAAAGAAGAAAGAATAGAAGAAGAAGAAGAAGATATGGAGGAGATGGATGGGAGTGTGTATTCGGCCATATGGGTGGGATTGGGTGGGAGAGAGATGTTGAATTTTTGAAGGTAGTGGGTGTATGGATGTGAGTGGTAAATGGAAAAAAAGAAGGGATGATCATGAATGGAAAGAGAGATGATGAGGTAGGTGGGGATCCTGTGGGGTCCACAGATCCTGAGATGATCCTGTGGGGTCCACAGATCCTGAGGTGTCAAGGCATTTACATCCCTGCACCAATTTAGGCATGTAAAATGCCCTTGCACACAACTCTGGGCGTTCAGCGCCAGGTTGGTGCCCATTTTGGGCGTTCAACGCCCCTTTGCTGCCATTTCTGGCGTTGAACGCCAGAACCATGCTTGTTCTGGGCGTTCAGCGCCAGGATGCTCCCATTCTGGGCGTTCAGCGCCAGAACTATGCTCTGTTCTGGCGTTTGAACGCCAGACAGATGCTCCTCCAGGGTGTGATTTTTCTTCTGCTGTTTTTGATTCCGTTTTCAATTTTTATATTTATTTTGTGACTCCACATGATCATGAACCTAAGAAAACATGAAAAACAATAAAAATAAGAATTAGATAAACATTGGGTTGCCTCCCAACAAGCGCTTCTTTAATGTCAATAGCTTAACAGTGGGCTCTCATGGAGCCTCACAGATGTGCAGAGCTTTGTTGAGACTCTCCAACACCAAACTTAGAGTTTGGATATGGGAGTTCAACACCAAACTTAGAGTTTGGTTGTGGCTTCCCAACACCAAACTTAGAGTTTGACTGTGGGGGCTCTGGTTGACTCTGCTTTGAGAGAAGCTTTTCAAGCTTCCTCTCCATGGTTGCAGAGGGAGATCCTTGAGTTTTGAATACAAGGGAGTTCTCATTCCATTGAAGGACTATTTCACCTCTGTCAACATCAATCACAGCTCTTGCTGTGGCCAGGAAAGGTCTTCCTAGGATGATGGATTCATCCTCTTCCTTTCCAGTATCCAGGACTATGAAATCAGTAGGTATGTAAAGGCCCTCAACCTTTACTAATACATCTTCTACTTGTCCATAAGCCTGTCTTCTTGAGCTGTCTGCCATCTCTAGTGAGATTTTAGCAGCTTGCACCCCATAGATTCCCAGTTTCTCTATTACAGAGAGGGGCATGAGGTTTATTCCTGAACCAAGGTCACACAGAGCCTTAAAGATCATGGTGCCTATGGTACAGGGTATTATGAACTTTCCAGGATCCTGTCTCTTCTGAGGCAATGTCAGTTGATCCAGATCACTTAGTTCATTGATGAACAAGGGAGGTTCAACTTCCCAAGCATCAATGCCAAACAATTTGGCATTCAGCTTCATGATTGCACCAAGAAACTTGGCAGTTTTCTCTTCAGTGACATCCTCATTCTCTTCAGAAGAGGAATACTCATCAGAGCTCATGAAGGGCATAAGGAGGTTCAATGGAATCTCTATGGTCTCTAGATGAGCCTCAGAGTCCTTTGGTTCTTCAGAGGGAAGCTCCTTATTGATCACTGGACGTCCCAGGAGGTCCTCCTCCTTGGGATTCACGTCCTCTCCTCTCCTCAGAGGTTCGGCCATGGCGCTTATGTCAATGGCCTTGCACTCTCCTTTTGGGTTCTCTTCTGTATTGTTTGGGAGAGTACTAGGAGGGATTTCAGTGATCCTTTTACTCAGCTGACCCACTTGTGCTTCCAGATTTCTAATGGAAGACCTTGTTTCATTCATGAAACTTACAGTGGCCTTAGATAGATCAGAGACTAGATTTGCTAAATTAGAAGCATTTTGTTCAGAGTTCTCTGTCTGTTGCTGAGTTGATGATGGAAAAGGCTTGCTATTGCTAAACCTGTTTCTTCCACCATTATTAAAGCCTTGTTGGGGCTTTTGATCCTTCCATGAGAAATTTGGATGATTTCTCCATGTTGAGTTATAGGTGTTTCCATAAGGTTCACCTAAGTAATTTACCTCTGCTATTGCAGGGTTCTCAGGATCATAGGCTTCTTCTTCAGAAGATGCCTCTTGAGTACTGTTGGATGCAGCTTGCATTCCATGCAGACTCTGAGAGATCATATTGACTTGCTGAGTCAATATTTTATTCTGAGCCAATATGGCATTCAGAGTATCAACTTCAAGAACTCCCTTCTTTATAGGCGTCCCATTACTCACAGGATTCCTTTCAGAAGTGTACATGAACTGGTTATTAGCAACCATGTCAATGAGTTCTTGAGCTTCTGCAGGCGTTTTCTTTAGGTGAATGGATCCACCTGCAGAAGTGTCCAGTGACATCTTTGATAGCTCAGATAAACCATCATAGAATATATCCAGGATGGTCCATTCTGAAAGCATGTCAGAAGGACACTTTTTGGTCAACTGTTTGTATCTTTCCCAAGCTTCATAGAGGGATTCACCTTCTTTCTGTCTGAAGGTTTGAACATCAGCTCTAAGCTTGCTCAGCTTTTGAGGAGGAAAGTACTTGGCTAAGAAAGCCGTGACCAGCTTATCCCAAGAGTTCAGGCTGTCTTTAGGTTGAGAATCCAACCATAATCTAGCTCTGTCTCTTACAGCAAAAGGGAAAAGCATGAGCCTGTAGACTTCAGGATCTACTCCATTAGTCTTAACAGTATCACATATCTGCAAGAATTCAGTTAAGAACTGAAAAGGATCTTCAGATGGAAGTCCATGAAACTTGCAGTTCTGCTGCATCAGAGAAACTAATTGTGGTTTCAGCTCAAAGTTGTTTGCTCCAATGGCAGGAATGGAGATGCTTCTTCCATGTAAATTGGAATTAGGTGCAGTAAAGTCACCAAGCATCTTCCTTATATTATTATTATTTTCGGCTGCCATCTCCTCTTCCTGTTCAAAAATTTCTGAAAGGTTTTCTCTGGATTGTTGTATTTTAGCTTCTCTTAATTTTCTCTTCAGAGTCCTTTCAGGTTCTGGATCTGCTTCCACAAGAATGTTCTTATCCTTGCTCCTGCTCATATGACAAGGAAGAATGGACAGAAAAATGATAATAATAATAGAGATCCTTTATACCACAGTGTAGAGATCCCTTTGTGAGTGGAAGAAAAGGGGGAGACAAAGAATGTAATATAATGGAAGAAACACAACGGTGAGGATGGAAGAGAGATGAAATGAGATGTTAGGATATGAATGAATAAATAGAATGAGATGGGGGAGGGATAATTTTCGAAAATTATTTTGAAAAAGAGTTAGTGATTTTTGAAAAGTGGTTTTTGAAAAATTGTTAGTATTTTTCGAAAATTTTTTTTTTTTTTTGAAATTAAAAATAAAAATAATTAGTTAATTAAAAAGAAATTTTGAAAAAGGGGGAAGATATTTTCGAAAAAATGAGAGTGAGAGTTAGTTAGGTAGTTTTGAAAAAGTTAAGGAACAAACAAAAAGTTAGTTAGTTAGTTGAAACAAATTTTGAAAAGATAAGAAGTTAGGAGGTTAGAAAAGATATTTTGAAAAGATATTTTTGAAAAAGATAAGATAAGAAGATATTTTTGAAAAGATATGATAGAAATTAGTTTTTGAAAAAGATTTGATTTTTTAAAATCACAATTAATGACTTGATTCATAAGAAATCACAAGATATGATTCTAGAACTTAAAGTTTGAATCTTTCTTAACAAGCAAGTAACAAACTTCAAATTTTTGAATCAAAACATTAATTGATTATGTTATTTTCGAAAATTATGATATAAAATAAGAAAAAGATTTTTGAAAAATATTTTTGGAATTTTCGAAAATAACTAAGAATTTTGAAAAAGATTTGATTTTTGAAAAAGATTTTGAAAAAGATAAGATTTTCAAATTGAAAATTTGATTTGACTCATTGGCAACAACTTGATTTTAAAAATTTTTGAAAAAGTCAATCCAAATTTTCGAATTTGATGAGAGAAAAAGGGAAAGATATTTTTTTTATTTTTGAAATTTTTATGAAAAACATGAAAAATATGCAATGCATGAAATTTTTAGATCAAAACAATGAATGCATGCAAGAATGCTATGAATGTCAAGATGAATACCAAGAACACTTTGAATGTCATGATGAACATCAAGACACAATTTTGAAAAATCTTTAATGCAAAGAAAACATGCAAGACACCAAACTTAGAATTCTTTAATGCTTAGACACTAAGAATTCAAGAATGCATATGAAAAACATGAAAAGACACAAAACAAAAAATCATCAAGATCAAACAAGAAGACTTACCAAGAACAACTTGAAGATCATGAAGAACACTATGAATGCATGATATTTTCGAAAAATGCAAGATGCATATGCAAGTGACACCAAACTTATAATGTGACTCAAGACTCAAACAAGAAACAAAAAATATTTTTGATTTTTATGATTTTCTAATTTTTTTTGATTTTTATTTATATTTTTCGAAAATTTAAAAGAAAAAATAAGGATTCCAAAATTTTTAATATGAATTCCAGGAATCTTGCCATGTTAGTCTAAAGCTTCAGTCTAGGAATTAGACATGGCTCACTAGCCAGCCAAGCTTTCAATGAAAGCTCCAGTCCAAAACACTAGACATGGCCAATGGCCAGCCAAGCTGTGATATATGGAATTACATGCATTGAAGTTATTAGTTGAAGCCTCAGTCCAAAAGAATTTAGACATGGCTTTACAGCCAGCCAGGCTTCAACATGCTTCATGAAACACTAGAATTCATTCTTAAAAATATTGAATAAAATTTTTGAAAACATTTTTATTTTTTTATTTTTTTTTTATTTTTTATTTTTTCGAAAACAAAGGAGAAATTTTTGAAAAATATTTTTGAAAAATTTTTTCAACAGAAAACGAAAAGAAAGTTACCCAATCTGAGCAACAAGATGAGCCGTCAGTTGTCCAAACTCAAACAATTCCCGGCAACGGCGCCAAAAACTTGGTGCACGAAATTGTGATGTCCAGGCTCAAACAATCCCCGGCAACGTGAGCAACTTGGTGCTCTGATCTCAATACATAATTGTCACAACTTCGATACAACTAACCAGCAAGTGCACTGGGTCGTCCAAGTAATACCTTACGTGAGTAAGGGTCGAATCCCACGGAGATTGTTGGTATGAAGCAAGCTATGGTCACCTTGTAAATCTCAGTCAGGCAGATATAAAGTGATAATGGTGTTTTCGAATAATGAATAATAAAATAGGGATAGAGATACTTATGTAAATCATTGGTAGGAATTTCAGATAAGCGAATGGAGATGCTTTTCGTTCCTCTGAACCTCTGCTTTCCTGCTATCTTCATCCAATCAGTCTTACTCCTTTCCATGGCTGGCTTTATGCAAGGGCATCACCGTTGTCAGTGGCTACATCCCCTCCTCTCAGTGAATAATATGCTCACGCACCCTGTCACGGCACGGCTATTCATCTGTCGGTTCCCGATCATGCTGGAATAGGATTCACCCTCCTTTTGCGTCTGTCACTAACGCCCAGCACTCGCGAGTTTGAAGCTCGTCACAGTCATTCAATCATTGAATCCTACTCAGAATACCACAGACAAGGTTTAGACCTTCCGGATTCTCTTGAATGCCGCCATCATTCTAGCTTACGCCACGAAGATTCTGGTTAGGAGATCTAAGAGATACTCATTCTAGCTTAATTCATGTAGAACAGAAGTGTTTGTCAGGCACGCGTTCATAAAGGGGAAGGATGATGAGCGTCACACATAATCATCACCTTCATCACGTTCTTGGGTGCGAATGGATATCTTAGAAGCGAAATAAGAAGAATTGAATAGAAAACAGTAGTACTTTGCATTAATCTTTGAGGAACAGCAGAGCTCCACACCTTAATCTATGGAGTGTAGAAACTCTACCGTATGAAAATACATAAGTGAAGGTCCAGGCATGGCCGTGTGGCCAGCCCCTATGGTCTAAGAACAATGCGTTCAAAGATGCCTAATACAATAGTAAGAGGTCCTATTTATAATAAACTAGCTACTAGGGTTTACATGAGTAAGTATTTGATGTATAAATCCACTTCCGGGGCCCACTTTGTGTGTGTTTGGGCTGAGCTTAAGTGTTGCACGTGCAGAGGCCATTTGTGGAGTTGAACGCCAGTTTTTGTGCCAGTTTGGGCGTTCAACTCTGGTTTTGGATCCTTTTCTTGCGCTGGACGCCAGATTTGGGTAGAAAGCTGGCGTTGAACGCCAGTTTACGTCGTCAATTCTTAGCCAAAGTATGGACTATTATATATTGCTGGGAAGCCCTAGATGTCTACTTTCCAACGCAATTGGAAGCGCGCCATTTCGAGTTCTGTAGCTCCAGAAAATCCACTTTGAGTGCAGGGAGGTCAGAATCCAACAGCATCAGCAGTCCTTTTTCAACCTCTGAATCTGATTTCTGCTCAAGTCCCTCAATTTCAGCCAGAAAATACCTGAAATCACAGAAAAACACACAAACTCATAGTAAAGTCCAGAAATGTGAATTTAACACAAAATCTATTAAAAACATCCCTAAAAGTAACTAGATCCTACTAAAAACATACTAAAAACAATGTCAAAAAGCGTATAAATTATCCGCTCATCAGTTGTCCACCATGGCAATGGGATGACTTCCAGGTTCCCCGGCAACGGCGCTAATGTTCCGAGAGTTACCTGAAACTGTACGTTGATCTCGGACGAGATCTTCTGTGCTGGTCGGAGATGACGTGTCCAGCTGGTGGGTAGTGTCGGAGCTGTCGTGTCTGACTTGTTGAACTGGCGATGCTGCTGATCCCTTATCACCAGAGGGTGGTGGTACCTGCAAGAGACTCCGATGCTTAAGTTAGCAAGGGTATTAAGCAGGTTTTTAGTAGAATCAAAATATGAGTTATACCTGGGTGCTCCAGTGTATTTATAATGGTGAGGAATGACCTTCTTAGAGGTAAGATAGTTATCTCATCTTATCTTATCTTTGAGTGAGGTCATCTTATCTTCAAGGGAACTGCCCTTATCTCTATAGGCTTGGACTGCCTTTGGATTTGGGTCGTGTTCCTCTGTTTGGGCCCTATTTGGGCTTTTCCTGGTAATTTGGCCGAGCTCTCGAAGAAGAGGTGGGATGGTCCTGACCTGAAGAGGTCAGTCAACTTGTCGTTAAACATCCCGGGTCGGACAGCTCGACCCAGGGTATGAACAGCACCGTTGCCGGGGAATTGCAATGGTACTATGTTATTGGCTATTGTATATATGTTAATAGGCTTCTTTATTAGTTTTGCTTGCTTTAGGGGTTAGTTTTTATTAGTTCTTATTAGTACTTGTTTTTATTCTCTTTTGCTATTATGAATTCTCATTCTCACTTTGGCTATGAGTTTGGCTCAAATTATGTTATAGGGAATGGAAACTATAATGACAATATGCATCAAGGATGGAACAATCAAAGGTGGGAGGGGCCTCAAGGAATTGATCAACCTTATTGGCAACAACAACCTCCGGTCTCTTATAGGTATAATTCCACCCCTAATGTATATCAATCTAATGGATGTGGTGACCCTTATTGTGATTGTCAACAACCACCACCATATGCCTATGAACCACCTCTCCAACATAATTTTGAACCATCATACTCACAAGTCTCATACCACTAACCACCTCCATATGACCCTAACCCATATCCACCATACCAACCACCTTGTGAACCATATGTAGAACCACCCCAATTCCACCACCAATACCCTCAAGAACCACCACCTTCATACTATTACAAAGATGAATCACCTCCCATGTATGATAACTTTCAACCACATAATGAATTTCCCTTTCCACCACAACCCTCCATGGAAGAACACCCGTATCCATCCATCCAAGGGCAATATGATCCTACTTATACTAGCCAAGTGGAACAAGAGCCAATGGATCATCTCAAGGAAGCAATGGATCAACTTCAAGAAATAATCCGTCAAAAGGAGCAAGAGGAAGCCCAAAGGATGAACGAAGCTATCGAGGCTAACCTTGCAAAAATTAAAGCCACCTTGGACTCATGGGACTCATGTAACAAGCAAAGCACCTCCACAGATAAATGTGAGAAATCAACCGAAGAGTGGAGTATGAAGGAGATTTTAGAATCCCAACATGAGGACAAGGAGAGTGGGTATGTCTTGCAACAAGTGGAGGAGGAAGAGATTATTAAAGAGGAAGAAGTAGTTGAAGAGCTAGGCAAAATTGAACAAGAGGTGGATTTCAAGCTTGAAGACACTTCCACACCAAGTGATGTTGTTGATGATCTTGTGGAAGTTGTTGAACCTTCTTCCAATGAGCTTGAATTTAGTGTTGAGGAGGATAATGTGCAACCTCCAAGGCATAGTATGAATGATGAGAGATTGGAAGAGGATGGTCAAGAGGCAAGCTCCACCAATGAAGAATGTGTAGAAGAAGTTGTTGGGCAAGGAATTGAAGTTGAAAAAGCTTGCCAAGAGGTGGAGGTAGTCAATACAACATTCAAGTGGGTAAAATTCTTATCCCTAAGCTTTACTTTCTCACTTGAATATGGTTTGATTGAAAATGATGGTCAATGGTGCATGAAATTGTGAATCACACTTGCACAACTAACCACCAAGTGCACTGGGTCATCCAAGTAATACCTTACGTGAGTAAGGGTCAATCCCACGGAGATTGTTGGCTCGAAGCAGTCTATGGTTACCTTGTAAATCTTAGTCAGGAGATTAATTATGATTATCAGTTTGAATTGTGAAAAATAAAAGAGCATGAAATAAATACTTGTTATGCAGTAATGGAGAATATGTTGGAGTTTTGGAGATGCTTTATCTTCTGAATCTCTGCTTTCCCCTTGTCTTCTTCTTCACGCACGCAAGGTTCCTCCTATGGCAAACTGTGTGTTGGTGGATCACCGTTGTCAATGGCTACCATCTGTCCTCTCAGTGAAAATGGTCCAGGTGCGCTGTCACCATACGGCTAATCATCTGTCGGTTCTCACTCATGCTGGAATAGGATCCATTGATCCTTTTGCATCTGTCACTACGCCCAACCCTTGTGAGTTTGAAGCTCGTCACAGTCATTCAATCCCTGAATCCTACTCAGAATTCCACAGACAAGGTTTAGACTTTCCGGACTCTAAAGAATACTGCCAATGGATTCTAGCATATACCACGAAGATTCTGATTAAGGAATCCAAGAGATACTCATTCAATCAAAGGTAGAACGGGAGTGGTTGTCAGGCACGCGTTCATAGATTGAGAATGGTGATGAGTGTCACGGATCATCACATTCATCGTATTGAAGTGCGAATGAACATCTTAGATAGAAACAAGCGTGTTTGAATAGAAAACAGAAGTAATTGCATTAATTCATCGAGACACAGCAGAGCTCCTCACCCCCAACAATGGAGTTTAGAGACTCATGCTGTTAAAGAGTACAAAGTTCAGATCTAAAAATGTCATGAGGTCCAAAATAATCCTCTAAAAGTTGTTTAAATAGTAAGCTAGTAATCTAGGTTTGCAGAGAATGAGAAAACTATGATAGATAGTGCAGAAATTCACTTCTAGGGCCCAGTTGATGTGTGCTGGGGCTGAGACTTAAGCTTTACACGTGCTTAGGCTGTTTCTGGAGTTAAACGCCAGGTTGTAACCTGTTTTGGGCGTTTAACTCCAACTTGTAACCTGTTTCTGGCGTTTAACACCAGACTACAACATGGAACTGGCATTGAACGCCCGTTTACGTCGTCTATCCTTGAGCAAAGTACGGACTATTATATATTGCTGGAAAGCCCTGGATGTCTACTTTCCAACGCAATTGGGAGCGCACCAATTGGACTCATGTAGCTCCAGAAAATCCATTCCGAGTGCAGAGAGGTCAGAATCCAACAGCATCAGCAGTCCTTTTTCAGCCTGAATCAGATTTTTTCTCAGCTCCCTCAATTTCAGCAAGAAAATACCTGAAATTATAGAAAAACATAAAAACTCATAGTAAAGTCCAGAAATATGAATTTTTCCTAGAAACTAATGAAAATATACTAAAAACTAACTAAAACATACTAAAAACTACATGAAATTATCCCCAAAAAGCGTATAAAATATCCGCTCAATACAACACCAAACTTAAACTGTTGCTTGTCCCCAAGCAACTAGACAAATAAAATAGAATACAAATAAGTCAAGAAGCAATAATATCTCAGAGTTTTTTGAGTGAAGCTCAAATTCTAGTTAGATGAGCGGGACTAGTAGCTTTTTGCTTCCGAACAGTTTTGGCATCTCACTTTATCCATTGAAGCTCAGAATGATTGGCATCTATAGGAACTTAGAATTCAGATAGTGTTATTGATTCTCCTAGTTCAGTATGTTGATTCTTGAACACAGCTACTTTATGAGTCTTGGCCGTGGCCCTAAGCACTTTGTTTTCCAGTATTACCACCGGATACATAAATGCCACAGACACATAATTGGGTGAACCTTTTCAGATTGTGACTCCGCTTTGCTAAAGTCCCCAGTTAGAGGTGTCCAGGGTTCTTAAGCAAACTCTTCTTTTTGCTTTGGAGCTTGACTTTAACAGCTCAGTCTCAAGTTTTCACTTGACACCTTCACGCCACAAGCACATGGTTAGGGACAGCTTGGTTTAGCCGCTTAGGCCAGGATTTGATTCCATTAGGCCCTCCTATCCACTGATGCTCAAAGCCTTGGATCCTTTTTATTACTCTTGCCTTTTGGTTTTAAGGGCTATTGGCTTTTTCTGATTGCTTTCTCTTTTTCTTTTTCTTTTATTTTCGCCATTTTTTTCTGCAAGCTTTTGTATTCACTGCTTTTTCTTGCTTCAAGAAACATTTTTTTATGATTTTTCAGATTATCAAATAACATTTCTCCTTTTTCATCATTCTTTCAAGAGCCAACATATTTAACATTCATAAACATGAAATTCAGAAGACATATGCACTGTTCAAGCATTCATTCAGAAGACAAAAAGCATTGCCACCACATGTAAATAATTAGAACTTTTCTTATTAAAAACTCAAAAAATATTGCCTCCTTATTCTAAAGAAAATCTGCTATTTTATTCATGTTTAATGATGATGAGAAAAATAAATTATAGCTTAATTGGAGATAAAATCAAAATATAGATACTAATTACTACTACTCATATATAACTTCTAAGGTAAAACTCAAATAGGAACAATTATCACAGAGTTAAGGCTAAGATTAGAACTCAACAACTTTGAATTTGGGAGGTGGATGCCTCTTTAGTCTGTGGAGTGCTTGGCCCTTCAAGAGATAGTTTCTGACGCTTTAATTCCTTCAGTTCACGCCCTTGCTCTTCTTGTTCTCTAAGCAATTTGCAGAGCATGCTGTTTTGATTTTGCTGTTCTTCCTTTAGTTGATCCACAGCTTCTTGCAACTTGGTGACAGATGCTTCTAGGTGCTCCCAGTATTCAATTTGAGGGATTTCCGGGAGGAACTCCTCTGCTTTTCTCTTGATGGGGTCGTCCTGCACTTGTTGTCCTTCCATAGACTTTTTAGTGATTGGTTGCTCAACTGAGATATACTTATCTACTCCCATCTTTATGCCAGCATCTTTACATAACAGAGAAACTAAGCTTGGATAGGCCAATTTGGCATCTTTGGAGTTCTTGTTTGCAATTTTGTAAAGCTCACAAGCAATCAGCTGATGAACTTCCACTTATTTTTCCAGCATAATACAATGAATCATCACTGCTCTTCTGATGGTGACTTCAGAGCAGTTGCTAGTGGGCAGTATAGAGCGCCCAATGAAGTCCAGCCAGCCTTTGGCGACTGGTTTGAGATCTCCTCTTTTGAGTTGGTTTGGGGCACCCTTTGTGTTGGTTGTCCATTTAGCTCCAGGGAGGCATATGTCTTCTAGGATTTTGTCCAAGCTCAGGTTTGATCTCATCATTCTCCTATTGAAGGAATCTGGGTCATCTTGCAGTTGAGGTAGCTTGAAGATCTCCCTTATTTTGTCAGGGTGGGTGTGAACAATCTTTCCTCTGACCAGAGTTCTATAGTCATAGAATGCGGTTCCAGCTATTCTCTGCCTGTCCGTCTGCCATAGATTAGCGTAGAATTCCTGAACCATGTTTCTTCCCACCTTTGTTTTAGGATTAGCTAGGACTTTCCAGTTCCTGTTTCGGATTTGCTCTTGGATCTCCGGATATTCATCTTCTTTCAGATCGAATTTAACTTCCGGGATCACTGACCTTAGACTTATTATTTTGTAAAAATGGTATGAATGTTCTTTGGTTATGAACTTCCCTTCATTCCAAAGTGGTTTTGGAATATTCTCTTTCTTGCCTCTGGAGTCGGTTTGTTTTCCCTTAGGAGCCATGATCTTAGTGGGTATTGGTTTAGTGATCACGGATAAACATACTAAACTTAGAGGTTTGCTTGTCCTCAAGCAAAAGAAAGGAAAGGAAAGGGAAAGAGGAAGAGCCAAGCGCAACTTGTGGAGGAGAGGAGGAGAGGCCGAACCAATATTTAAAGGGAAGGGGGGTGGGTTTCGAAAATTATTTGAAAAGATATGATAGAAAAAGTGATTTGGAAAAGATAAGTATGATAGGAGAAGATGTGATTTAAAATTGAAAAGATATGAAAGATATTTGAAAAAAAAAGATAAATCTGGATTTTTAAAAAAATGATGTGAAGATTTGAAAAAGATATTGATGAGTTGAAAAGATTTTAGAAGGAAAAGAGATAGATTTGTTGTGAAAAGTGTTTGAAAATAATTTGAAGAGGATTAAGAAAAAGGGTTTATGAATTAAGATACATTTGATATCTTTTGAAAAAGGATTTGAAAAATTAGGATTTGTAACATGTTTGTGCAAGAAATCATGAATTGAAACATAAAAAATGGAAAAATTTTGAATTGAAAACGAAATTGCCTACTCCCCACAATCCTGGCGTTAAACGACCAACTGCTGCATGTTTTGGGCGTTTAACGCCCAGTTGGTGCTTGTTTTTGGCGTTTAACGCCCAGCTGTTGCTTCTAGCTGGCGTTAAATGCCCGAAACCCCTTTGTCACTAGGCGTTTTTTTGAACGCCCAGGATGATGTAAATCTGGCGTTAAACGCCCAGAAGCTGCTTCTTTCTAGCATTTAACGCCCAGATGGCTATCTTTATTGGCGTTAAACTTCCAGTGGATGCTCCTTTTGGGCGTTTAACGCCCAATTGTGCCTCTTACTAGCGTTTTCTTGCCAGTGAGCTCCTTTTTCCTATTTTGTGCTCTGAATTCTTCTGTAACCCTATGGACTTATGCAATTGATTCTTTACCTTGTTAATATTAAGCTCATATATTTAAAAATAAATAAAATGAAGAATAAAATAAAATAAAATAACAGAAAAAGTTTTGCTAATGGCTGGGTTGCCTCACAGCAAGCGCTTCTTTATTGTCTTTAGCTGGACCTTGCTGAGCTTTTAATCTAGCCTCAGCCTTGAGCACTCTTGCTCAACATTGCCTTCAAGATAGCGCTTGATTCTCTGTCCATTAACAATGAACTTCTTATTAGAATCAATGTCTTGAAGCTCCACATAACCATATGGTGATACAATTGTAATCACATATGGTCCCCTCCACCGGGATTTCAGTTTTCTGGGGAATAGCCTGAGCCTAGAGTTAAACAACAGAACCTTTTGTCCTAGTTCAAAGACTCTAGATGACAGCTTTCTGTCATGCCACCTTTTTTATTTCTCTTTATAAAGCTTGGCATTTTCGAAAGCAGTGAATCTGAATTCCTCTAGCTCATTCAGCTGGAGCAATCTTTTTTCTCCAGCTAATTTGGCATCAAAGTTTAGGAATCTGGTTGCCCAGTAGGCCTTATGTTCCAATTCCACGGGCAGATGACAAGCCTTACCATACACAAGCTGGTGTGGAGAGGTCCCTATAGGAGTCTTGAATGCTGTTCTGTAGGCCCACAGAGCATCATCCAAGCTTCTTGCCCAATCCTTTCTACGGGTATTTACAGTCCGTTCCAGGATTCTTTTTAGTTCTCTGTTAGAAACTTCAGCTTGCCCATTTGTCTGTGGATGATATGGAGTTGCCACCTTGTGGCGAATCCCATACCGGACCATGGCAGAGTAAAGTTGTTTGTTGCAGAAGTGAGTGCCCCCATCACTGATTAGTACTCTAGGGACACCAAACCTACTGAAGATGTGTTTCTGGAGGAACTTTAGCACTGTTTTAGTATCATTGGTGGGTGTGGCAACGGCCTCTACCCATTTTGATACATAGTTGACTGCTACCAGAATATAAGTCTTTGAGTATGTTGGTGGGAAAGGTCCCATGAAGTCAATTCCCCATACATCAAACAACTCAATCTCCAAGATTCCCTGTTGAGGCATGGTGTAACCATGAGGCAGATTACCAGCTCTTTGGCAACTGTCACAGTTACGTACAAACTCTTGGGAATCCCTATAGAGTGTAGGCAAATAAAAGCCACATTGGAGGACCTTGGTGGCTGTTCGCTCACCTCCGAAACGGCCTCCATATTGTGATCCATGGCAATGCCATAAGATCCTCTGTGCTTCTTCTCTAGGCACACACCTACGGATTATTCCGTCTGCACATTTCTTAAAGAGATAGGGTTCATCCCACAAGTAGTACTTTGCATCAGTATTTAATTTTTTCTTTTGTTGCCTGCTGTACTCCTTGGGTATGAACCTTGCAGCTTTATAGTTTGCAATGTCTGCAAACCATGGTGTTTCCTGAATGGCAAACAAATGCTCATCCGGAAAGGTCTCAGAGATCTCAATAGAGGGGGGAAACTCCCCTTCTGCTGGTTCTATCCGGGACAGATGATCAGCCACTTGGTTCTCTGTCCCTTTTCTGTCTCTTACTTCTATATCAAACTCTTGCAGAAGCAACACCCATCTTATGAGCCTGGGTTTTGAATCTTGCTTTGTGAGTAGATATTTAAGAGCAGCATGGTCAGTGTACACAATCACTTTTGATCCTACTAAGTATGATCTAAACTTGTCAATGGCATAAACCAATGCAAGCAATTCTTTTTCTGTGGTTGTGTAATTTTTTTGGGCATCATTTAAAACATGGCTAGCATAATAAATGACATGCAGAAGCTTGTCATGCCTCTGCCCCAGTACTGCACCAATGGCGTGGTCACTGGCATCACACATTAGTTCAAATGGTAAAGTCCAGTCTGGTGCAGAAATAACTGGTGCTGTGACCAGCATAGCTTTCAGAGTCTCAAACGCCTGCAGACACTCTGTGTCAAACACGAATGGCGTGTCAGTAGCTAGCAGATTTCTCAGGGGTTTTGCAATTTTTGAAAAATCCTTTATAAACCTCCTGTAGAATTCTGCATACCCGAGAAAGCTTCTGATTGCCTTAACATTAGCAGGTGGTGGTAATTTTTCAATTACTTCCACTTTAGCTTGATCCACCTCTATTCCCTTGTTTGAAATTTTATGCCCAAGGACAATTCCTTCAGTCACCATAAAGTGACATTTTTCCCAATTTAAAACTAGGTTGGTCTCTTGGCATCTTTTCAGAACAAGTGCTAAATGGTCAAGGCAGGAGCTGAATGAGTCTCCAAATACTGAAAAGTCATCCATGAAGACTTTCAGAAACTTCTCTACCATATCAAAGAAGATAGAGAGCATGCACCTCTGAAAGGTTGCAGGTGCATTACACAGACCAAAAGGCATTCTTCTGTAAGCAAATACTCCAGAAGGACATGTGAATGCTATTTTCTCTTGGTCCTGAGGATCTACTACAATTTGGTTGTAACCAGAATAGCCATCCAAAAAGCAGTAATATTCATGACCTGCTAGTCTCTCTAGCATCTGGTCTATGAATGGTAAAGGAAAATGATCCTTTCTGGTGGCTGTATTGAGCCTTCTGTAGTCAATACACATGCGCCACCCTGTAACTGTTCTTGTAGGAACCAGTTTATTTTTTTATCATGAACCACTGTCATGCCTCCCTTCTTGGGAACAACTTGAACAGGGCTCACCCTGGGGCTATCAGAAATAGGATAAATAATCCCAGCCTCCAGTAATTTGGTGACCTCTTTCTGCACCACTTCCTTCATGGCTGGATTTAGCCGTCTCTGTGGTTGAACCACTGGCTTAGCATCATCCTCCAATAGGATTTTGTGAATGCATCTAGCTGGGCTTATGCCCTTAAGGTCACTTATGGACCACCCAAGAGCTGTCTTGTGTGTCTTTAGCACTTGAATTAGTGCTTCCTCTTCCAGTGGATTTAAAGCAGAGCTTATGATCACTGGAAAAGTGTCATCTTCTCCTAGAAATGCATATTTCAGGGATGGTGGTAATGGCTTCAGCTCGGGTTTAGGAGGTTTCTCCTCTTCTTGAGGAAGTCTCAGAGGCTCTTTCAATTCCTCTGAACCCTCCAAATCAGGTTGAACATCTTTAAAGATGTCTTCCAGCTCTGATTCGAGACTCTCAGCCATGTTGACCTCCTCTACCAAAGAGTGAATGAGATAAACCTTCATGCAGTCTTTTGGTGTGTCTAGATACTGCATGGCTTTGACAGCATTCAACTTAAACTCATCCTCATTGACTCTCAGGGTTACTTCCCCCTTTTGGACATCAATGAGGGTTTGTCTAGTTTCTAGGAAAGGTCTTCCTAGAATGAGAGTAGCACTCTTGTGCTCCTCCATTTCCAGCACTACAAAGTCAATGGGTAAGGCAAATGGCCCAACCCTGACAATCATGTCCTCAATCACGCCTGATGGGTATTTAATGGAGCCATCAGCAAGTTGGAGACATATCCGGGTTGGTTTAACTTCTTCAGTTAAACCAAGCTTTCTGATAGTGGATGCAGGTATTAGGTTGATGCTTGTCCCAAGATCACATAAAGCTGTCTTGGTGCAATTATCCTCTAATATGCATGGTATCAGAAAGCTCCCGGGATCTTTAAGCTTTTCTGGAAAGCTTTTCAGAATGACTGCACTGCATTCTTCAGTGAGGAGAACTCCTTCAGTTTCTCTCCAATCCTTTTTATGACTCAAGATCTCTTTCATGAACTTGGCATAAGAAGGTATTTGCTCAAGTGCCTCTGCAAACGAAATCTTTATTTCAAGAGTCCTGAGATAATCTACAAAGCGAGCAAATTGCTTATCCTGCTCCTCTTGGCGGAGTTTTTGAGGATAAGGTATCTTGGCTTTATATTTTTCAACCTTAGTTGCTGCAGGTTTATTTCCTACAGAGGTGGTTGGAGAAGCCTTTTTAGAGGGGTTGTTATCAGCACTTGTGTATGTCTGATCCCTCACTGGCATTTGAATGACAGGGTTAGAAGCTGGATTGGCGTTGGACGCCAACTCCTTACTTGTTCCTGGCGTTTGAACGCCAGAACTGAGCTTCCATTGGGCGTTTGACACTAACTCCTTGCTTGTTTCTAGCGTTTGAATGCCGGAGTTATTCCTCTCTGGGGTCTTACTATCCTCAGAGGGATTTTGAATAGCAATTTGTTCATTTCTTGGCTTCCTGCTATCTTGAAGTGAGGTATTTAATGTTTTTCCACTTCTTAATTGAACTGCTTGGCACTCTTCTGTTATTTGTTTTGATAACTGTTGTTCTGTTTGCTTCAACTATACCTCCATATTTATATTAGCCATTCTTGTGTCTTGTAGTATCTCCTTGAATTCGGCCAGCTGTTTTGTTAGAAAGTCTAATTGCTGATTGAATTCAGTAATTTGTTCTGCAGGACTAAGTTTAGCAGTTACTGTTTTAGCCTCTTCTTTCATAGAAGATTCATTATTTAGGTACAAATGCTGATTTCTGGCAACTGTATCAATAAGTTTTTGAGCCTCTTCAATTGTCTTTCTCATGTGTATAGATCCACCAGCTGAGTGATCTAGAGAAATTTGAGCTTTCTCTGTAAGCCCATAATAGAAGATGTCTAACTGCACCCATTCTGAAAACATTTCAGAGGGGCATTTTCTTAACATCTCTCTGTATCTCTCCCAGGCATCATAAAGAGATTCATTATCTCCTTGTTTAAGGCCTTGGATGTCCAGCCTTAGCTGTGTCATCTGTTTTGGAGGGAAGTACTGATTCAGGAATTTTTTTGACAGCTGTTTCCATGTCCTTATGCTAGCCTTAGGTTGGTTATTTAACCACCTCTTAGCTTGGTCTTTTACAGCAAATGGAAACAGTAATAATCTGTAGACATCCTGATCTACTTCTTTATCATGTACTGTGTTAGTAATTTGTAAAAACTGTGCCAGAAACTCTATAGGTTCTTCCTGTGGAAGACCAGAATACTGGCAACTTTGCTGCACCATGATAATGAGCTGAGGATTCAACTCAAAGCTACTGACTCCAGTGGAGGGTATACAGATACTACTCCCATATGAAGCAGTAGTGGGGTTAACATATGACCCCAGAGTCCTTCTGGACTGCTCATTTCCACTTAGGTCCATGATGGAGAAAAGGGAATTGATGTGAATTGTAATTAAAATATATTTTTATTTTTATTTTGTAAAAAGAGAACGAATAAAAAAAATGAAATAAAATAACTAGAAATTAAATATAGATTTCAAAAATTAAGAATAAAAAAAATTAAAACTAAAATAATTACTTAATTAAGAAGATTTGAAAAACTTTGGATATGATTTTTGAAAAAGATTTTAAATTTTTAAATAGAAATTTGAATTTTAAAAGCAATTTTTGAAAATTCACTTTAAAATAGAGAGAAAAGATATTTTTTTGATTTTTAAATTTTATGATGAAAGAGAAAAACACACGAAAGACACAACTTAAAATTTTTAGATCTAATGTTCCTTATTTTCGAAAATTTTGGAGGGAAACACCAAGGAACACCAAACTTAAAAATTTTAAGATCAAAACACAAGGAAGACTCAAGAACACTTTGAAGACTCACAAGAACAACAAGAACATGAAGATAGAATACAAAACTTAAAAGTTTTAGAAAACCAAAATAAAATTTTTGAAAACTAAAGAAAAATCAACAAGAAAACACCAAACTTAAAGTTTGGCACAAGATTTATTCAAAGAAAAATTATTTTTGAAAAAGTTTTTAAAAAGAAGATAGTTAATTACCAAGAACATAAGCACAACGCTCTAACCAATTGAGCTATAAATTTAACGTGTTTTAATAAGGTTTTTAATAAATAAAGATTTTTTTTTGAAAACTGATATTTTGAAAAAGCACAAGAAAAACAAGAAAAGACACAGAACAAGAAAAGCTAAAGATCAAACAAGGAAAATAAACAAGAACAACTTAAAGATTAAGAAAGAACAATGAATACAAATTCGAAAATTTAAAAGAAAATAAATAAAAAAATACAATTGACACCAAACTTAAGATATGAAACTAAACTCAAGTAGAAAAACTCAATTATCAGTTTATAAAATTTTTGAAAAATTTAAAAAGAAAAAATAAGGATTTAAAAAAATAAATTTCAACCAAAAACAATAATAGAAGACTCTAAACCAAAAAGAAAAATTTTTCCTAATCTAAGCAACAAAATAAACCGTCAGTTGTTCAAACTCGAACAATCCCCGGCAATGGCACCAAAAACTTGGTGCACGAAATTGTGATTCACACTTTTCACAACTCCGCACAACTAACCAGCAAGTGCACTAGGTCGTCCAAGTAATACGTTACGTGAGTAAGGGTTGATCCCACGGAGATTGTTGGCTTGAAGCAATCTATGGTTACCTTGTAAATCCTAGTCAGGAGATTAATCATGATTATCAGTTTGAATTGCGAAAAATAAAAGAGCATGAAATAAATACTTGTTATGCAATAATGGAGAATATGTTGGAGTTTTGGAGATACTTTGTCTTCTGAATCTCTGCTTTCCCCCTGTCTTCTTCTTCACGCACGCAAGGTTCCTCCTATGGCAAGCTGTGTGTTGGTGGATCACCGTTGTCAATGGCTACCATCCGTCCTCTCAGTGAAAATGGTCCAGGTGCGCTGTCACCGCACGGCTAATCATGTGTCGGTTCTCACTCATGCTGGAATAGGATCCATTGATCCTTTTGCGTCTGTCACTACGCCTAACCCTTGTGAGTTTGAAGCTCATCACAGTCATTCAATCCCTGAATCCTACTCGGAATACCACAGACAAGGTTTAGACTTTTCGGACTCTAAAGAATGCTGCCAATGGATTCTAGCTTATACCATGAAGATTCTGATTAAGGAATCCAAGAGATACTCATTCAATCGAAGGTAGAACGGGAGTGGTTGTCAGGCACGCGTTCATAGATTGAGAATGGTGATGAGTGTCACGGATCATCACATTCATCGTATTGAAGTGCGAATGAACATCTTAGATAGAAACAAGCATGTTTGAATAGAAAACAGAAGTAATTGCATTAATTCATCGAGACACAGCAGAGCTCCTCACCCCCAACAATGGAGTTTAGAGACTCATGCCGTTAAAGAGTACAAAGTTCAGATCTAAAAATGTCATGAGGTCCAAAATAATCCTCTAAAAGTTGTTTAAATAGTAAGCTAGAAATCTAGGTTTGCATAGAATGAGTAAACTATGACAGATAGTGCAGAAATTCACTTCTGGGGCCCACTTAGTGTGTGCTGGGGCTGAGACTTAAGCTTTACACGTGCTTAGGCTGTTTCTGGAGTTAAACGCCAGGTTGTAACCTGTTTTGGGCGTTTAACTCCAACTTGTAACCTGTTTCTGGCGTTTAACGCCAGATTACAACATGGAACTGGCGTTGAACACCAGTTTACGTCATCTATCCTTGAGAAAAGTATGGACTATTATATATTTCTGGAAAGCTCTGGATGTATACTTTCCAACGAAATTAGGAGCGTGCCAATTGGACTCCTATAGCTCCAGAAAATCCATTCCGAGTGCAGAGAGGTCAGAATCCAACAACATCATCTGTCCTTTTTCTGCCTGAATCAGATTTTGCTCAGCTCCCTCAATTTCAGCCAGAAAATACCTGAAATTATAGAAAAACACACAAACTCATAGTAAAGTCCAGAAATATGAATTTTTCATTGAAACTAATGAAAATATACTAAAAACTAACTAAAACATACTAAAAACTACATGAAATTATCCCCAAAAAGCGTATAAAATATCCGCTCATCAGTCAACTTAGAGCTCTTCGTGGGGTCAAGAGTACGAGAGAGATGGTTAGTGGTTGGAAACATCATTCTAGGTTCATTATGGTTGCATTTTCAAAGTTTGATTGCAAGGTTTGGTGTGAAGCTAAATTGTATGGGTCTAGGAAGTTGTTTAGAGGCTTCTTTGAGAATTCCAAGGCTAAACCACCCAATTGGAGCTATGATGATCAAGTTGAAGATGGGTGTGAGAATAAGATATGGGATCCCGGGTCACAATATGAAGACCAATTTTGGGAGCTCATATCTTGGGAAGAACTTCACCCAAGCTTGGTGAAGATGGTTGGAAATTCTAACAACCGTTTGAGGAGCAAGCATCCTTGGAGGTTCAAGGATGAATACAAGCATAAGCCACCATGACAAGGAGCTTTCCAAATGTCCAACTTAAGGACTTAAACTAAAAGTGCTTGGTGGGAGACACCCCACCATGGTAAACTCTTTCCATTCTCTTGTATATATAATCAATGAATGCATTGAGTTGCCATTGTTAGGTAGTATTCTTCTTTGCATATTCTTGTTTATTTGGTGTTTTAGTTGTTAGCTTATTTTATTAGATTTGTGCCTTAAGTTGTAGAGTAGTTATTGTTGAGTAGGGTTTTACTTGAAGTGTAAGTTTTGTTTGCTTTGTATTTGAAAATTTTTCAAAAACCAAAAAGATTTGTTGTTAAATTTTAATTTTGATTGTTTTAGAATTCTTGTAGATTAGGAGAGTGCCCTGTTTCTGTTTCTATGTCCAAAAAAAATGGGGCTAGGCACGCGTACGCGTGCTTGACGCTTATGCGTCGATGCGTCAAGATGGCTCCATACATGGAACTCGAGAGTTGCGCGAACACCACGCATACACTGCGCGAAACGCACAGCTGCACCCACGCGTACGCATCAATTTACACTCTCGCCATCCACGCTCAAGCGTACAAGACGCATACGCGTCGATGGTCCCTGCCGCAATCCACGCGTAAGCGTGAGTGACGCTTAAGCATCCCTTCGCACCCTTCTTTTTTGTTCTTTTCTCTTTTCTTCTTCTTTCTTCTTCCTTTCCTACTTTCTTTTTTTTTATGTTTCAAAAAAAGAAATTTATATAGAAATAAATAAATAATTAAATATATATATAATTTCACTTTTTAATTTTTTTCTCATCTTTCATTTTCTTTTGTTTATTGCATTTGCATGCTTTTATTCATTGCATTTTAATTTTGTTTTTTTTAAAGCTTTGTTCTTATTTTCTTTTCTAAGTTTCTTATTTTAATAATGGTGTTGAATTCTCTTACTCAATTGTTGAGAATTTCTTGGCTAATCTTGGTGCTTCTTGACTTGTTTGATATTGTTGGGTGATGAAACTTTTAAATCAATGCTTAATCTTGTATGACCCTTATATTCTTTGTGCATTGATATGAACTTACATGTATTTCATGACCCACTCTTTCTATTTGAATTTGATGCTTTTGAGTGATCTTCATGCATTGACTTTACTCTTGCATCAAGGGTTAGTTAATATGCCTTATCTTATATTATTTTCTCACTCACATGTTGTAGCTACCATGTAGTGAGAACCCTACTCTTATTTGGCATTAGCCCTCGCCTATGTTCTATTTGGTTTGATATCTTTGTTGTAGGCTTAATTTTCTTTCTTTTTCTTTCCTTTTAGGTTGGCCACCAAGAGGGAAAGGATAGGCTTCAAATGGGGCAACAAATAAGTCATCCGCACAACCTTTTGAAGAAGCTCAACAAGTTGTAGCAACCCGTCCACCTTGCTCTTCTTTGCATGCACCGAGAACGGTGCAATCTTCAAGTGTGGGGAGGTCGTCCGACCGATTTCCATGGGTAATAATTTCTTTCTTTCAACAGCAATTCTTAATTTTCTTTGTAGTTAGTTGTTGCATTGCATGTTAGTTAGAATTTGTACATTTTTTACCATTTCCCTTTTATGTTAGGACTACTTGGTTAGGGTTATGATTTCTTTTCTAAGAAAAACTTTTTTAAGGCACCCTATCAATTTGAAAAATTTTTTTGTTAAACTTGCTTGAAGAATTTATTTTGGAACATGGTTTTTGAGCTAAGAACACAAGCATGTGAGTTTTGAGCCCAATTGTGTAGTTACATCATATAACCACTTATTTTCATTATTGTGTGTATTATTCTCTCTCTATGATTGTAATCTTTAATTTGTTTATTTCTTTATGTCAATTATTCCATGTATACATGCATTTATATGATGGAAGTCATCGTTTCATTTAGCTTACTTACCCAAATAGCCTACCTTTTATCAACCATTGTTAGCCAAATTTGAACCTATTTAATCTCTTTTATTCTTAATTTTAACACATCACTACCCCTAAGTGAAAAATAATAAATGTCCTTCATTTGGATCTTTGATTAGCTTAGGCTAGTGAGGGTGTGTATCATTTGGGTATGGGAAACTTAGGACATTGGTTGAGGTAAAAGTGTAATTTATATTTTTATTGAAAATCATGGGATTGGTTACATGCTCATGTATTAAATATGTAAAACCATATGCATTGATATGTTTGTATATATTTTCAAAAAAAATGTAGAAAAAATATATATATAAAAAGGAAAAAAAATATAGAAAAAGAAAAAGAAAAATATATAAAAAAAGAGCAATAAAAAAGGGACAAAAATGTCCCAAAGTAAAGTTCAATAAAAATCAATGCATATGTGTGCTGAATTAAAAAGAATGCATGAGTATGTGAAAAAGTGGGAATCATGGGTAGCTAGATTGTATATTAGAATTGTATAGGTTGTTATATGTGTTAGCTCACTACAAGAAAAAGCAATATTTGTAACAAAAAAAATTGTTACAAAAATTCAAAATTTTGAAACAAAAGTTTTTTGTAACAAAAAAAGGGGCCGTTGCAGTATGTCCCGTTACAAAAAATTTTTGTAACAAAAAATGGAACTGTTACAATTCAAAATGATATTTTGTAACAAATTTTTCTGATTTAAAAAACCAGAGACCGTTACAAAAGTGGTAACAAATTTTGATATTCAAGGTATTTTTGGTGACAATCTATTTTTTCCTATCATAAAATTTTGTTACAAAATGTAACATAATTTTGTAACATTTTTTTCTTTAGTTATAAAAGCATATTAATTATTTTATAACAATTTTTTTTAATACAAATTGCATGCATAATTTACTAAATTATTTTTTAAATTAACTAATATATTAACTATTTTAATAAGGAAGTCTACATCTATATAATATACAAAAACATACATAATTCAAACAAGATCCTTTTAGCTAAAATTGTTTTAAAACAAAATAACATTAGTGACTACATTGATTAGCTCTACAAGTTATATGTCTTGCATAAGTTCAACCAAAAGTTAAAAGTTCTAACATATATTAGTGTCTCTATGAATCAAAATATTCTTGAGCCGTCAAGGTAGCATGTGGTCACCATTTCAGCACTCCTGTAAATAAGAAAAACCGAAACAAATAATATTTTAAAAATTAATCATTTAATCTTTAATTTTTATAAAAAATAATTAATTAATACAAATAATATTTTAAAAAATTAAATTTTTTAACCAAAATAAAATTATCTTAAAGATTTTAACATTTTAATAAATATTCATACCCCTTTTCTTGTCCTTCTTTATTCTTAGTATGAGGACATGCTTAGTTTAAGTGTGAAGAGGTTTGATAAACCCCAATTTTGTGGTTTATCTTGTGCTTAATTTGGGGGATTTTATCAATTTTTCTCACATTTATTCAATGAAATAGCATGGTTTTGTAATTCTCCCTAAATTTGTGCTTAATTGTGAAAACATGCTTTTTAGGGCTTAAAATAGCTAAATTTAATTCACGTTAATTCCATTCAATACCTTGATATGTTTGTTAAGTGATTTCAGGTTTAGAAGGCAAAGATTGGATTGAAGGAATAAAGAAAAAGCATGTAAAAATGGAGAACTCATGAAGAAATGAAGGAATCGCAAAGTTGTCAATCCTGACCTCTTCGCACTCAATCGATCATAACTTGAGCTACAGAGGTCCAAATGAGGCGGTTCTAGTTGTGTTGGAAAACTAACATCCGGGGCTTCAAAATGATATAAAATTTTCCATAGTTGCTTGGCGTCTAGGGATGCGTACGCATGGGTGGGTGGATCAGCGTGACTCACTAAAGGCAAGTCGTGGCCAATGATTTCTAGCTCATTTTGGGCCTACTCCAACTCATTTCGGATGCTATTGAACCCAAGGATTGAAGGAGGAATGAACCAAGTAGTCATAGTTTAGTTTTCATCATGTTTTAGGGTAGAATTCTAGAGAGAGAGGCTCTCTCTTCTCTCTAGATTTAGGATAGAAATTAGGGTAAAGTTAGGTTAATCTCTCTCAAATTTATCTTTCAATTCTTGTTTTGATTTCAATTCTCCTTATATTTTAGTGTTCCATTATCTTAATTATTTTCTTATTTTGCTCTCTTTTATGTTGATGAACAATTGTTGGATCTTGATTTCTTTTAATGCAATTTTATCTTTCTATGTCCTTTTTATGTTCATCTTAACTGCTATTGTTGATTTCTTGCTTGTGGTAGTTATGGGTTTCATTGATTCTTGCAATTTGTGATGTTTACTTTTCTTGCACACTAGGTGTTTGATAGAATGTTTCCTCTAGTTTTTGAGTAGTTTTCTTTACTCTTGGCCTAGGCTAAGGGAATTGAGTGACCTTGAGTCATTGGGTCTTGTTCCAAGGGTTACCTGAAACTGGAGGTCGATCTCGGATGAGATCTTCTGTACTGGTTGGAGATAACGTGTCCGGCTGGCTGATGACGGCCGGAGCTGTTGGGTCCGACTCGTTGGACTTACTGCCCTGCTGATCCTTGGCCACCGGAGGGTGGGGGGTACCTGCAAGAGACTCCGATGCCTAAGTTAGCACGGGTATTAAGCAGGTTTTTATGTAGAATCAGAGTATGAGTTATACCTGGGTGCTCCAGCGTATTTATAGTAGCGTGGGCTGATCTTCCTGATAAGATAAGTTAGTTATCTTATCTTATCTTATCCTATCTTGAGTGAGGTCAGCTTATCTTCAAGGGAACCGCCTTTATCTCTATAGGCTGGGATTGCCTTTGGATTCTGGGTCGTGTTCCTCTATTTGGGCCCTTTTATTGGGCTTTGCTGTCGTTTTGGCCGAGTTCTTCAAAAAGAAGTCGGTCTGCTTGACCATAACAAGTCGGTTGCTTTGCTACTGAACATCCCGGTTCGGACAGCTCGACCCTGGGTATGAACAGTGCCCCTGCTTGAGTTCGGTCTTTCATTTGAGGTCGAGTTCCTGACTTCGGTCCTTCTTTAGTGAAGCCGAACTCAAGCATTTTGTCGATTCCTTTGCAGAAGCTTTTTTGAATGTAGAACATTTTCCTTCTAAAAGCGCGCCCTTTTGTATTAGCGCTTTGTCCTGGGGAACGTGCGAGGGTTTAATACCCTAATTAATTAGTATTAATTGCTCCGTTTTTCCTTTGGCTCTTTATTTTGATTTTTGAAATCTCAGAGACGGTTTCTCTTTTTTGCTCTTTCGTAACTTCTTTACCATTTTCCTCCGTTTTTCTCGTTCTCTGTTTTTTCGCCCTCGTTTCCTCTTTTCCTTCGTGGTGGCGTCGCTTGACGATTCTCGGGACAACTTGCCTCTTCCTTCTTTCCTTTGAAGCTTTTCTCTTCTCCAGGTGAGTTCCATTCGCATTTTCATCGTTTTTCGCTGTTTTTAGCCTTTTGCAATTTTGCTTTGAGGGAAGTTTGGATCTTTCTGCTTCTACTGTGCCTGGTTATAGTCGTAATACGTGCTCTGAATCTTTTTCGCCTTTCCTATTGCTTTAATGTGCTTAGGGCTTCTGCATGTTATTTCTCGTTTGTGCTTTTGATGATAATGCATCTGATTCTGGAAAAAAGGCTGGTGTCTTTGATGATTTCTTTGTTTGGTATGCTCGATGTTGGTGCTTGCTTTTTGCTTGATTTCGAAAAAAGTTTGGGCCTTTCCGCTTGGTTATTTTTACTAAACTGTAGAAATAGTGCTTTCTTCTGATAAACTGTATGAGGGTGATCTTTTTTTGTATTTTCGCTTTCTTTCGTTTTCTTTTTGAGAGATGCCGGGGTGCGAGCTGTAGATTTTTCTTGGAAACTTTGCCTGATTATTGCCTCCAAAGGATGCCCCAAGATTTTGGTTTGAGCCTTGGGGTTTTCCTTTTCTGTGTGATCTCCTGCATCGTATTGAATTGTTTTTTCCCTTGTCCGAGATGTTTTTAGTAATCCCCTCTTCTTTTCTTACTTGTAGGATTTAGTTGGCCTCATGTCTTCTCGCAATAACATTGTAGAGATGTCTTCCAGAGTTCCCGAGGGGATGTCCGATTCGCTGGACTCCCTTGTTTTGTTGTGTGTTTCTATTGTGGATGCTGAATTTTGCACAGAGCTGAGGAAGCGCCATAGAATTTGTGCTAACAGTTCCTGCGAGGGTGATTATGAGATTGTTGCTCCTGACTCTGATGAGAGAGTTTGTTTTCCAACTTCCGTCGAGGGGGAGCGTCCCTCTTTCTATGCTTATGAATACTTTTTTAGCCAATTGAACGTTACTTTCCCTTTTACTGCCTTTGAAACTGATTTGTTGTGGTCCTGCAACATTGCCCCATCCCAGCTGCATCCAAACTCCTGGGGTTTTATCAGGATATTTCAACTTCTTTGTCAGGAGTTAGATATAACACCTTCTAAAACTCTTTTCCTTTATCTTTTTGTCTCGGCCAAACCTGGGGGTTCCTCCAAAAAGAAAGCTTCTTGGGTTTCTTTCAGGTCGGCCCAGGGGCATAAAGTTTTTGCCATGTATGATGAGTCGTTTAAAGATTTTAAGAACTATTTCTTCCGAGTCTGTGCCATTGAGGGGGTTCGCCCCTTTTTTCTTGATGAAAATGATGAACCTGCTTTTCCTCTGGAGTGGCAAAAGAATGTAAGAGTGCCACGTTACACGTGGGAGATGCTTAGTGAGGTTGAGCAGGCCTTTGTGGTCGTTCTTGAAGATTTGTGGGGGAAGCCACCCCACCTGGACATGAAGAGATTTTTGAGTGATCCATCTTTGGTTCGGGCTGCTTTGGGTACTGCCTGATTTGTTTTTATACTTGCTCTCAGGCTTTGTTTTTTCTGTGTTGTAACTTGTCTTTGTTTTTTATGTTTTTCAGAGATGTCGAAGAATAATGATTCTATGAGAGCCTATAAGAAGGCAAAGAAGGCGACCGCAGCACTAAACCTATCTGCCAAAGCAGCCGGAGAGGGGTCTTCTCAGCCTCTGGTTAAGCCTCCTATACCGAGTTCTCCTGGGCCGAGGAGAGCAATTCCTACTCCTCGGGTCCGTCAGGTCGATCCTCCACAATCTTCCGTTGCTGCTTCCGGTCCCCCTCCTAATAAGAAGCAAAGAACAACTGAACCTTTCAACCTTGATGCTCCTGACTTTGATGCAGTTGAGTTTGTAGATCAACAAATCGGCCCTTATGGTGTTCTTCCGATGGATGATGTGTCAATTCTTCATCATTTTGATTATATCACCCGGAATGGTATCAAGTTGGCACACATGGGGGCGGCCCTATATCGGACTGCTCAAAGTCTTCCTCTCCATGCTACTAAAGCTTTTATGGAGGAGGCCAAACAGGAGTTTGATCGGATGAAGGATTTAAAGGGGGAGCTTGAAGTAAGGGTGGCCAGGTTGGAGAAAGATTTGAAAAATGAAAAGGCTATTTCTACTTCCTTGGCTGGCTCTCTGAAACTGGCCGAGGACACGGCTATGCGGCATAAGGACAGTTATTTGATGTCTTACCGGGAGGTGTTGCGTCTGAGAGAAGAGTTGGAGAATGCCCGGGCTAATTATTCCGAACTCCAAGGTCATCTTGTTGGCAGTGTAACTGCTGCCTATGAGAACCTGAGGGAACAAGTTCGGGTTATTGCTCCCGAGGCCGACCTGACCCTCTTTAGCTTGGAGAACGTTGTCAGGGATGGCAAGGTTGTCCCTGATGACGAGGATGAGGATGACGTTGATCCTCCCCCTGTGGTCTCTACTAAGGTGTCGACTTCTGCTGTCCCTGGCGAGGTTGGTCCTCCCGCTTCTGACCCCGACTGCCAGATCTTGAATCGGGATGATGGTACTGTAGATTCCGTTCCTCTCCAGACTCGGCCTCCGTCTCCTCAGCCTCATGCTGCTAAAAAATCTTCTGACCCTTAGTTTTAATCTTTATTTCGGATATGTAGTTGGCCCGGCTTGTGGGCTTTTTTAAACTCTTTATGTTTTGCTAACACTTTCTTGTTGGTTGCCTAGCAACTTTTGTTTTTTATAAAAACAAATGGTAGCATGCTTCTACTTTTGCGGTAGGTTTTGGTTGCCTCCGAAGCTTTTTTAATCTTGTGGATGATAACTTTGTCTTTTGTGCTTGACTTGGTATTTCTTTTCTGTGAATGTTGGAACCCTACAGCTTAACCTCTTTTGAATTTCTTTTGTATTTTGTATTTGAATCCTTCAAGTTGGTCTCCGAGTTGTTTTCGCAGTCCATTTCCAAGTTATATTTGTAATCCCTTTCCTGGATCTTTGTCAGATCTCTTTCAGGAACTATTTTGATAACTTGTTTATAGTAGGAGTTTGATTTGGTTGTATCGGTCTCCTTTAAGTTATTTGTAGTCCTCTTTCTTGGATCTTTGTCAGATCTCTTTCAGGATTTACTTTGATAACTTTTAGTAGTAGAAGTCCGACTTGGTTATATCGGTCTCCTTTAAGTTATTTGTAGTCCTCTTTCTTGGATCTTTGTCAGATCTCTTTTAGGGACTACTTTGATAACTTTTGAGTAGTAGGAGTCCGACTTGGTTATATCGGTCTCCTTTAAGTTATTTGTAGTCCTCTTTCTTGGATCTTTGTCAGATCTCTTTCAGGGACAACTTTGATAACTTTTGAGTAGTAGGAGTCCGACTGGGTTATATCGGTCTCCTTTAAGTTATTTGTTGTCCTCTTTCTTGGATCTTTGTCAGATCTCTTTCAGGGACAACTTTGATAACTTTTGAGTAGTAGGAGTCCGACTGGGTTATATCGGTCTCCTTTAAGTTATTTGTAGTCCTCTTTCTTGGATCTTTGTCAGATCTCTTTCAGGGACTACTTTGATAACTTCTCATTTTGGGCTGACTTTGTCATGTCGAGCCCTTCTAAGTTAAAGTAATCCTCTTTAATAGGGTTGGCCAGACCTCTTTCCAGAGTTTACTTATAACTTGGGTTGACTTGGTCTGACTTCTCAACGTCGGCCAGTCTTTAAGTTATTATTTTAGCAATCTGTAAGACCTCGTTAGGTTCTTTTTTGGATCACTTTCGATAACTTCTTACATTATTCTGTGTTCATCTTTGCCGATTTGTAGAAAGTGGTTGTCATCTCTAGATCGTCCTTTGGGTGAATCGCGTTTTCACCTTTATCGGACGGTTGTCTTTATCGTGATCGTGCAGTGAAATTGTTTTTCACTTTCTGCCGATCTGTTGCTTTATAATCGGACGATGAATGCTTCAGATTAATGTGTCTTGAAATCTTTGTAGAATATCTAAAATATATTTTATTTAAAGGAAAAGTACAAATATATACATATGGGATTGTCTGAGTCTCAACTTGGTGCCTCATTAAAAAACCTTTTCAGGAAAAAGAGTGCATCCAATGATGAGATCTTTTGTCTTTTCTAAATGTAGTACCTTCTGAGGTTGCAGACGTGCCATGACCTGGGAAGCTCTCGTCTGTCATGTTCAGACAGTCTGTAGTAGCCCTTTCCAAGTACTTCTATAACTCGGTAGGGTCCTTTCCAGTTTGCCGCCAGCTTTCCTTCTCCCGATCAAGTTGTTCCGATATCATTTCGGATTAGGATAAGATCATTCTCCCCAAAACTTCTCGGCACTACTTTTTGATTGTATCTGGAAGCCATTCGGCGTTTTAGGGCTTCTTCTTTGATCCGAGCTCTTTCTTGTATTTCAGGTAACAAGTCGAGCTCTTCTCTTTGGAGTTGGGAGTTTGCTCCTTCATTGTAGTGAACTACTCTTGGCGATCCTTCCTCAATTTCTACTGGAATCATTGCTTCCGTTCCGTATGCTAATCGGAAGGGGGATTCCTTCGTGGTGGAATGTGGAGTTGTTCGATATGCCCATAGGACCTGTAGAAGCTCTTCTGCCCAGACTCCTTTTGCATTTTGTAATCTCCGTTTTAGCCCAGCCAATATGACTTTGTTAGCCGCCTCGGCCTGTCCATTGGCTTGTGGATGCTCAACTGAGGTGTACTGGTGCTTTATATTCAAGTCGCTACTAGTTTTCTGAAACCTGCATCCGTGAATTGAGTGCCATTGTCTGTAGTTATCAAATATGGAATCCCGAATCTCGCGACAATGTTTCTATATAAGAATTTTCGACTCCTTTGAGCGGTGGCATTGGCTAGGGGCTCTGCCTCAATCCACTTTGTAAAGTAATCTACTCCCACTATGAGAAATTTAACTTGTCCTGATCTCTGTGGGAAGGGGCCGAGAAGATCGAGTCCCCATTTTGCAAATGGCCAAGGTGAAGTCACGCTGATGAGCTCTTCTGGCAGGGCGATGTGAAAATTGGCATGTTTTTGACATGGTGGACATGTCTTTACAAATTCTGTGGCTTCTTTCTGTAGAGTTGGCCAATAAAATCCTGCCCGAAGTACTTTTTTGGCGAGAGCTCGCGCTCCGAGATGATTGCCACAAATGCCGCTATGTATTTCTTCTAGCACTTCCCTTGTGTTGGAGGTCGGCACACATTTTAGTAAAGGTATTGAGATTCCTCTTTTGTACAGGATGTTGTTTATGATGGTATAGTACTGTGCTTGCCTTTTTAACTTTTTTGCCTCCTTTTCTTCTGCGGGGAGTGTTCCTTCTTTGAGGTATTTGACTATGGGGGTCATCCATCCTTGGTCCTGACCAGGACTTGTTCTTCTTCCGAGATTGATGGGTTTTGCAACATTTCCTGGATGAGGCTTCTATTGTTGTCCCCTGGTTTGGTGCTGGCTAGTTTTGAGAGTGCGTCAGCTCGGGCATTTCGTTCGTGAGGTATGTGGCAGATCTTATATTCTCTAACTTGTCCGAGTAGTTCCTTGGTTTTGTTTAAATATTTTTTCATGGTGGGGTCTTTGGCTTGGTAGCTCCCTGTTATTTGTGATGTGATCACTTGTGAATCGCTGTAAATGTTGAGTTTTTGAGCTCCGACTTCTTTAGCCAGCTTCAAACTGGCTAATAGTGCTTCATACTCCGCTTGGTTATTGGAGGCCGGGAACCCGAACTTGAGGGAAAGCTCAACTTGGGTTCCTTGATTGCTTTCTATTATCACGCCTACGCCGCTTCCAGTTTTATTTGAGGAACCGTCCACGTAGAGATTCCATTCTGCGGGAGTTTCCGGGGTATCTGTGAATTCTGTGATGAAGTCGGCCAGATACTGTGACTTGATGGCCGTCCGAGCTTCATATTGGAGGTCGAACTCCGATAACTCAACTGCCCATTGTAGAACTCTACCTGCTAAATCTGTTTTTTGCAGTATTCCTTTTATGGGATGGTTAGTTCTAACCTTAATGGTATGAGCTTGAAAATACGGGCGGAGTCGTCGAGATGTTAGGATGAGAGTATAGGCAAATTTTTCTATTTTCTGGTAGTTCAGCTCGGATCCCTGTAGTGCTTTGCTAATGAAGTAGACGGGTTGTTGCCCATTTTCGTCTTCTCTGACTAGTGCTGAGGCTATCGCCCGGCTTCCTACTGCGAGATATAATATAAGTGGTTCTCCTTCCTGTGGTCGAGATAGGATAGGTGGCCATCCTAAGAACTCCTTGAAGTCTTGGAAAGCTTGTTCGCATTCTGTCATCCATTTGAATTGTTTTCCCTTTCTTAAAGTAGTAAAGAAGGGGAGAGATCTTATCGCAGCTCCTGCTAAAAATCGGGATAGGGCGGCCAATCTCCCATTGAGTTGTTGTACCTCTTTGACACAGGTTGGGCTCTTCATGTTGAGTATAGCTTGACATTTGTCTGGATTCGCTTCAATTCCCCTTTGTGTGAGCATGAAACCCAAGAATTTGCCTGCTTCAACTGCGAAGGTGCATTTTGCGGGGTTGAATCGCATGTCATGCTTCCTTATAGTGTCGAATACTTAGGACAGATCGGACAATAATGTATTTTCGTTCTGTGTTTTGATCAACATGTCGTCCACATAGACTTCCATGATTTTCCCGATGTGATCTGAGAAGACTTTATTCATTAGCCTTTGATAAGTAGCTCCCGCGTTCTTAAGACCGAAAGGCATCACGATGTAGCAGTAGTTCGCCTTTGGTGTTAAGAACGATGTTTTTTCTTGATCTGGTGGATGCATGGGGATTTGGTTGTATCCCGAATAGGCGTCCATAAACGAGAGGTACCTATATCCAGAGGAAGCATCTACCAGAGCGTCAATACTTGGGAGTGGATATGGATCTTTTGGGCAGGCTTTATTGAGATCGGTGTAATCGGTACACATGCGCCACTTCCCGTTTGATTTTTTCACCAAAACGATGTTGGCTAGCCATAGTGGATACTTGACTTCTCTTATGAATCCTGCCTCCAATAACGCTTGTACTTGTTCTTCCACAGCTCGGGATCGTTCTGGTCCGAGTTTTCTTCGTTTCTGCTGCACCGGCCGAGATCCTGGATAGACCGCTAACTTGTGGCACATTAACTTAGGGTCTATTCCTGGCATGTCTGCGGCTTTTCATGCGAAGAGGTCGACATTATCTCGCAAAAATTGTATCAGTGATTCTTTTGAGTCTCCTCTTAGGACCGTGCCGATATTAGTCGTTTTATCCGAGGTGTCTCCAATCTGAACCTTCTCTATCTCGCCTTCTGGGCGCGGACGGAGTTCTTCTCGACGCTGAGCTCCACCAAGCTCAATTGTATGAAATTCTTCTCCTCTGCCTTTGAGGTTTAAGCTCTCGTTATAGCAGCGATGTGCCATCTTTTGATCTGCTTTTACCATGGCTATCCCCTCTATAGTTGGGAATTTCATGCATAGATGTGGAGTTGAGACTATTGCGCCGAGTTGATTGAGTGTTGTCCGTCCTATGAGAGCATTGTAGGCTGAACTTACGTCGACCACGATGTAGTCTATTTTGAGGGTCCTAGATTGGTTCTCCTTTCCAAAAGTAGTGTGTAGCGATACGTATCCCAACAGTTGTATCAGAGTGTCTCCTAGTCCAAACGGATTGTTCGGGTATGCTCTTAGTTCTCTTTCGTCTAAGCCGAGTTTGTCGAAGGCTGTTTTGAATAAGATGTCGGCAGAACTCCCTTGGTCTACTAGTGTGCGGTGTAAATTGGCGTTTGCCAGTATAATTGTGATGACCATGGGGTCGTCGTGTCCCGGGATGATGCCGGATGCATCTTCTTTAGTGAATGTTATCGCTGGGATGTCGAGTGCGTCCTCCTTTCCCTCAACGTGGTATACTTCTTTAAGGTATCTTTTTCGGGATGATTTGGAGATCCCGCCTCCTGCGAATCCGCCATGTATCATGTGGACGTGTCTTTCTGGTGTCCGAGGTGACCGTTCAGTTCGTCCATCATCTTCGTCTCTCCGTCTTTTTCTTTGGTCATCATCCCGGGTGGCCAGAAATCGATCTAATTTTCCTTCTCTTACTAATTTTTCTATGATGTTTTTCAAATCAAAACATTCGTTGGTAGAGTGTCCCCGAATTCGATGGTAGTCACAATACTCCTTCCGATTTCCTCCTCCTCTTTTGCCTTTGAGTGGTCGCGCTGGGGGGATTTTCTCAGTATGGCAAACTTCTTTGTATATGTCGACCAGGGATACTTTGAGAGGAGTGTAGTTGTGGTACTTTTTGATTTTCTCACCTTGTCGATCTTCTTTCCTTTTGGATTCCTTGTCTTTGTCTCGGTAGGAGGCTCCTAATTTTGAGGTTTCTCCCAACCGAGCGTTCTCTTCGATGTTGATGTATTTTTCTGCTCGCTCCTGTACTTCGTCTAAGGAGGTGGGATACTTTTTGGATATGGATTGGCTGAAAGGTCCTTCTCGTAAGCTATTGATAAGCCCCATGATGGCGGCCTCTGTTGGTAAACTTTGTATGTCCATGCATGTTTTGTTGAATCTTTCCATGTAGTTGCGGAGGCTTTCCCGATCTCCTTACTTGATCCCTAGTAAGCTGGGTGCGTGCTTGGCCTTATCCTTCTGGATGGAGAATCTGGCCAGGAACTTTTTGGCCAGATCGTCAAAGTTTGAGATGGACCTCGGAGGTAAGTTGTCGAACCATCTGATCGCCGTTTTTGTGAGAGTTGTTGCAAAAGCTTTGCAGCGAACGGCATCCGAGGCATCGGTAAGGTACATCCTGCTTCTGAAATTGCTAAGATGATGGTTTGGATCTGTAGTGCCATCGTACAAAACCATATCCGGAAGCTTGAAGTCCTTTGGAATTTTGGTGTTCATGATTTCCCTGGTGAATGGGTCCTGTTCTTTGCGTGATTTTTCTTCAGAAGTGATCCGAGGAGCTTTTGTTTTGAGGTCGGCTTCTAATTGCTGTAGTTTTTCTTCTAGTTCTCGACGTCGCCGTACTTCTCTTTGTAGATTTTTTCCGATCTCCCGTTGTTGCTGGGTTTCTTTCTCTAGCTGCTTCAAACGATCTTGGAGTGCTTCCATGGCTCCCGGATTTGGTGAGTTTTTATCTCCGTTGGATTCTGGGGTATCCTTTAGCGTAGTGTCCGCGTTCTTGCGTGGCATTCTGTTCTCCAAATTTGAATCGTGGTCGTTGTCATGGCCGTCCGCCATGGTTTTGGGATGACTTCCAGGTTCCCCGGCAACGGCGCCAATGTTCCAAGGGTTACCTGAAACTGGAGGTCGATCTCGGATGAGATCTTCTGTACTGGTCGGAGATAACGTGTCCGGCTGGCTGATGACGGCCGGAGCTATTGGGTCCGACTCGTTGGACTTACTGCCCTGCTGATCCTTGGCCACCGGAGGGTGGGGGGTACCTGCAAGAGACTCCGATGCCTAAGTTAGCACGGGTATTAAGCAGGTTTTTATGTAGAATCAGAGTATGAGTTATACCTGGGTGCTCCAGCGTATTTATAGTGGCGTGAGCTGATCTTCCTGATAAGATAAGTTAGTTATCTTATCTTATCTTATCTTATCTTGAGTGAAGTCAGCTTATCTTCAAGGGAACCGCCTTTATCTCTATAGGCTGGGATTGCCTTTGGATTATGGGTCGTGTTCCTCTATTTGGCCCTTTTATTGGGCTTTGCTATCGTTTTGGCCGAGTTCTTCCAAAAGAAGTCGGTCCGCTTGACCATAACAAGTCGGTTGCTTCACTACTGAACATCCCGGTTCGGACAGCTCGACCCTGGGTATAAACAGGTCTCATTGAATTGGTGATTTGAGAATCCTTGGTGATCAATTTGATACCCATTGACACTAACCCACTACTAATCTAATTAGTAGATAGGTTGGGACTTATGGGTTGATGTGATCAAGCCTATTTGACGTACTTCAAGCTTAGGAGTAGATATTACGTACTTAGAGCTTTTGGAGGTAGACTTAATAGGTTGGCCCCTCATAATTATCAATGTATGGTTTGTAGACAAGGATGGTGATCTCAAATTACCTATGTTTAGCCAAGAGTTCTTTCCTTTATTTTATTAGTTCTTATCATTTACTTTCTTGTTGTTTACTTTTCTTGTTAAACTATAAAAATCAAACCCCCCTTGCATTTTCATAGCCAATAATTGATCACTTCATAGCAATTCATTGTGAGACGTCCCGAGGTTTAAATATTTCGGTTAATTCTTATTGGGGTTTGTACTTGTGACAACCAATATTTTTTATGTGAGAGTTGTCTGTTGGTTTGGAGCTATGCTTACAACGAAGTTCTTATTTCTATAAGAGAAATTTTAGACTGACCCGACAATTTTCTCATTATCACTGCACAGTCAAAATTTAAGCATGAGTTCCTCAATTAAATGGCCTAAGATGCAAGCAATGAATGAGTATCAATTAAATACAAGCAAACTTAGGCATCAACAACAAGAGTGAATTGAATGTAGGAATTATTGGATATTGAAGTTGTGCAAGTGAAAGGACAAAATTAATATAAAATAGCACAACAAACAATAACCAATGCAATGATGAAGAGAAACTACCTATTCATCCTCAGAAATAAGGCAATAATCACATGGGAAGATGCTTGCTACAAAAAGTGACAAGTCTTGATAAGAATCAAGTCAAGTCAACTCAAACATATGCAAAGCATTAACAAGGAGCAAATACCTTGTGATGTGATTATATTGACTTAAAATCCATGATGAACAAGCAATTCCATTCAATTCACTAAATTCAAGATGTACTTGTTAAAAATTGCACCAAATAAAAGATCAAATGTCACTCTCTAAATCAATTTGGTGATAGCAACTCAAAGCATTAAACAAGTACATTATCAAAACTTCAATCCCAAATAACATCATCACCATTCAAAAGTTCACAATTCTTAATTAGAATGCCAAACAAGGATATAGTCTAACACATATGGTCGCGACAATATATGAATTAAACAAAAAGTTCATTCAGGCATTTAAACAAACACATGGTATGCGGTGCACATATTCATCAATTCAAGCCAAAATTTCAAGCATGAACAACCCATAAGTCAAAAGTTGAACACTTGCAATGTAAGAAACAAACAAAGGATTAAGAAAAACTTAAGCTAAATTATCCAAACTAAATAAAGAAGATGAAAATTAAGCAAGTAAATAAACAAAGTAAAGAAGAGTAAAACAAGAAAATTGAAAAGTTAAAGAATAGAAAAGAAGAAGATAGGTAACAGTGGCACTTATGTAAGCCACTGCAAGGGTCACGGTGATGGAACTTCACCGGAGAAGAGAAGAAAGAGAGAAGAAAAAGAAAGAAGGAAGAAGAAATAAAAGACGGAAGAAAAGAAGAAGGAGAAGAAGAAGAAGAAGAGAAAAGGAATAGAGAGAGACAGAGAGAGTGGTGGCGATGGTGGTCGGACGGCGACGTGGTGGTCACCGGAAGGATGGGGCTGGCTAAGTTGAGGGGTAGGATAGCAGTAGCAAGGAGAAGAGAGAGAGGAAGAGTGCTGGATGAACAGAGCACCCTTTCTCATTTACACCCAGAATGTGACCTGTGCGTATGCACAGGGGAGCGTGCGTACGAACACCAACGAAAATTGGGGCCGTTCATACGCACAGAACGTGCGAGTGCTGCTGGTAGAGGGGATATCAAGACGTGTGCATGCGCACAAAGCTGTGCGCATGCACAGAGCACTTTTTTTTAGATGAATCATGTGTGCGCGCGCACATAGGTCAGTACGCACGCACAAGAGCGAAGAGGGTAGGGGTTCATGCACACAGGCTATGCCCACGCTACAAACAGAGGGCATAACAAAGAGTGTGCGGGTGCATAAGCTTGTGCGCTCGCAAAGGTTGCGAAACTCACAGTTGCATGTGCACGCACAGCAGCGTGCATACGCACAGATGCCCTGTTTTGCAAAAATTTTTCTTTCATTTCTGAGATGCTATGCCTTAGCTCAATTAACATTCAACCCTAAAACATTTAAAACATCAAAAATCATGATCCATACTAAAAATCAACCTACTAAACTCACAATTAAACTACTCCTAAGCTAACCAAGACAAGCAAAAATGCAATGAACTAGGACTATAAGCAAAGAGAAAGGGTAAGAAAGATGTTACCATGGTGGGGTGTCTCCCACCTAGCACTTTGGTTTATAGTCCTTAAGTTGGATTTGTTGTGGAGACTCTTGCTAGGGTGGATTGTATTTCCACTCCTTCTTGAACCTCCATCCATGCTTGGTCTTTGACTCTCCTCCAGGATCCCATATTCTAGGCATCCGCTCATCTTCTTGTTGATATTTATGCTCCAAGCCGGATGGACAAGCTCTCAAATGACCCTTGTAGCACTCCAACATTCTCTGGAACTCACCCAATTGTGCTTTACACCATGCTTAAACTCCGAGTCTTGAATTGTTCTTCTTGAAGGGCCTTGGATTCTCTTTGCAACCAATACTCCTTCCTCCCCCATGTACCAACCCAAGAAGGACCTTGAGTTGGATGTCAACTCCTTCCCCACCAACTTCCTCTTCCTTCTCTTCCCCATCACTCACATCATGACATGGAGGTTGTGAAAAGTCTACCTCTATGTCGCTTTCAAATTCAGTGGGAAGAGGCTCATTAAGATCATTAAGGGGATTGACCAAGGAGGACAAAAAAATCATATATGATGGAATCCTCATCTTGATCACTCTCCCTTAACTCTCCCCTTCTCTCCTCCAATTCCAATGCTCCACTTTCTCCCTCTTGTTCCAATTTATGCTCTATCACTACTTCTTTCCCTTGTGGCTCCATGCTTTCCTCTTCACTACACCCTTCAATTGCTCCTTCATGCTCTTCAAGAGGAGTGCCTTGATCGGATGAGCATAGTAGAACCAAGCGGTTCACCGCTTTGGCTATGGTAGCCATGAATTACTGTTGTGTGCTTCGGAATCCTTCTTGCTCTTGGAGAAAGGCTTGAAGGTCTTGATGGTCTTGGGCCAAGGGTGGGAAAGCTTCACATTGGAGTGAAAATTGAGATTCATAGTTTGGGAGAAAGGTTGTATATGTGGGAGGTGACTCATGTTGGCAAGTGTTTAGAGGTGGTATGTAAGAAGGTGGATGTTGGTATTGGTGTGGTGTTTGAAAATTTGGTGATTGAAGGTTATGTTGGGGGTATAGGTCATATGCATATGGTAGTGGAGGTGCATAATCAAAGTGAAATCCACCATATCCTTGGCTTGGGTATGTGCATTGGGAAGGGTATGGCTCATTGTAATATAGAGGAGGTGGCTCCTTCCAAAATTGATGCTCCAATTCCATGATACAATCCAAAATTGAGGTTATCAAGCCTTACAAAAATAAGCACAACCAAACTCCAAACCAAGAGGGTGATAACTCATAGAGGAAATAGAAAATAAAAACTAGAGACATCAAGTAACAAAAGAAACAAAATTCTAATTAATAGAAAAAACAAGCAAACAACCCAAAAAGTATTTATTCACACTATGGACATATTTACAACAACCAAAATATAGCACTCATGACGCTAGTTCGCCGGCAACGGTGCCAAAATTTTGATAGAAGACCAAACGTGGTTTCAGATTTTTCACAAAATAGATTTTCGTTGTAAGTATAGCTTCGAACCAACAATTTATCCTAATCAAAATTTAATCTAAGATATTGTCACAATTCAAATCAAATTAACCGAGAGTATTTAGACTCCCGGGTGGTTCTCCCTAGGAACTAGTGACAGCAAGAGCATAAAATTGGTTGTGAGAGGCAAAGGGGTGTTTTCAATGATTGAAGTAAACAAATAAAGAGATAAAAGAACAAGAGAAAATTGCAATTAATAAACTAATGAAGGAATAAAAGAACTATGTATGTAATATAAACAAGTAAGGCTAAAAAGTAATGGAAAAGTGGTTCAAAACATAAATGAAACCTTGACTTGGGATGAGTTATGGAATCCCTTCCTTGCCATAACCACAACTATGATAATTATGATGGATTAATCTCACTAAGTCAACCCTTAACATCGAAAGATAAGTCAAGTGAGCATAATTGTTATTAATCCACAAGTCCTAGCTAACTTACTAATTACCTTAGTAAAAAGCTAGCGTTAGTAGAAACAATGAGAACTAACAACCCAAGAATTGTCACTAAATGTTGGACATTATGGCTCTAGTAATCCATAGACTCAATTTTCCCAAGCCAAGGGGTGGAAATTACCCCATAATCAAAATCGGCATTTCATCAAACACATAGAGGGCATAAACATAAAACATGGCAAAATTGGAAAAATAGTGAAAGCTATGAACCATAAATGATAACAAGCATAAAATAAGCATCAAACATCAAATTTAATAACTAGAAATCCAAAATTGCAAAACTAGATATAAATTGACAAGAGAAATGAAAATAGATGAAAGTGTAGAACAAGTGTTGTAATTAAAGGAGAAAATAAAGAAATACTTACAATTAAATTGCTATAATCCCAAATCAAACTTGAAGTATAAAATGATATAAAACCTAATTAAAACCCTAAGAGAGAATTTCCTAATCTACACTACTCCTACTCATACTATGTGTTTTTACCCTACAAGTGAGCTCCTTTTGAAATGTGCTGAATTCCCCTTCATATAGCACTCCAATTCAGCACCCAAGCCTTCCAAAATGGGCCAAGAGGCCTCAGAAAATGCGCTGCACGTGTTTCATTAATGAAATCACGTGTTGGGTCCTGTGCGTACGCACAGATGTGTGCGTACGCACACTTGGCTGAAAGTTGACATGTGCGTACACACAGGTGCTTGTGCGCATGCACACACGGAAATTTTTTCTTATGCGCACACACACTTTGCTGTGTGTGCTTTTCCTTGTTTTCTTCATGTATTCTCCTTTGTACATGCTTTCTTCCACTTTTGGCTATCCATTCTTGCCTAATTGACCTGAAATCACTCAACAAACATGTCATGGCATCAAATGGAATAAAAGCGGAATTAAATGGCTCAATTTAAGCACAAAAATGCATGTTTTCAATTTAAGCTTAATTTAGGGACAAAATACAAAAACATGCTATTTTGGTGCTTAAGTGTGAGTTTATGTAATGAAATCCATCCAAATCAAGCTAAAATGTATTAGAAAATATGGACTCATCATGGATCCACCATGGTGTCGTCACCTGAGTCACTCAAAGAGATTTCAGCACTCCCCACAGATGAATATAAGGTTTCCTCGTTAATTGAAGAATTATGGTTACGGATTGATGGTGATAGTGAATTGGTGTGCTCTTCAAGCAAGCCCGATTTACTATTCATAAATGCTAGCTGGTGCCAAGCTTGCCTAATATGAGTTAAAGTTCTTTCTATTTCCAGATCAAAAGGGGCCAAGCTCGGGTCTGGAAGCGACCGTGTCATTCAACTGAGGAAGCAATAAAAGCATGCAATTATGAAAAGCAAAACAAGAACAGACAAATAAACATAAACCAACCTAACAATTAACAACTACTAAGACTAGCTAGATAGAAACGATATCTACAAATTAGTGCCAAGTAGCAACCAAGAACCAAATATTCACACTATTCACATATTCACAATAACCAAAATTATAGCACTCACTGCACTTAAAGTGAGTCCCCGGCAACGGCAGCAAAAATTTGATAAGAGAGGCAAACCGTCGGCTTAGAATTTTCCACAAATTGAGTTCCATTGCAAGTATAGTCCAAGCCAAGGGATAATGCTCACAATCAAAGTTTGAATTCAAAGATGTCACTATCCAAACCAATTCTATTCCGGGAGCTTCAATTCTTGGGTCGTCTCCCAAGGACACTTGGAGAACAATGAGCGTGCAATTTTGGTTGTGAAGCTCACGGAGTTTTCAATAAAGAGATAAACATATGAAGCAATAAAATAACATGAAAAATTGTAATAAATGACTAATAAAGGAATTAATGAAGTAACTATGGAATATAGACAAGTAAGGTGTAAAAGGAATTAATGTAAATATGTATGAAGGAATTAAAGCATAAAAGATATCTTGGCTTGGAGTGAGCTAAGGGTCCTTTCCTTGTTGGAACGACAACTATGACAACTAGAATGGATCAATCTCACTTGATTAACCCTCACATCTGGGAGTAAGTTAAACGAGCATAAGTGTTCTTAACCACAAATCCTGAATTGCTTGCTAATTGCTTTAGCAACAACATAGCGTTAGTGGGAACAAGAACAATTAACAATCCAAGAATTGACATTAAATGTTGGACATTCCAACTCTAGGAACCAAATTGCTCACTTTCCCCAAGCCAAGAGATAAAAAACTAGCCCAAAATCATCATTGACATTTTGTCAAACACTTGGTGGACAAAAACTTTAAACATGGGAAAAATGAGAAAAAGCTTGAAACCAAAAGTAACAAATGATCTCAATCAACAATAAAAGCTCAAGAAAGCATGAAACAATCATCAATCATTAAATTCATCAACAAGAAATAGAAATTGCAAAAGAGAAGTAAAATTGAACTATAACTTGAAATATAAGAAAGAGTAAGAACAATGTAGCTATAGAGAGTAGTAACAAAGAGATACTTACAATGGAAACTAGCAAAATCCAAGATCGAAATTGGAAATGGAACTTAAATGTAAAACCCTAGTATAAACCCTAGGAGGCTGTGCGCACGCACACTAGGTGATGCTTGAATGGACGCGCGACGCGCACGCGTGGCTCTGATCTGATGGCTGTGCGTACGCACGCAAGTCTGTGCGTACGCACACTTTGCTAAGCTCTCCTCCTTTGATTCTTCATGCTTCCTCCACTTTGAATGCTCTTCTTCCATTCCCTCCAAGCCATTCCTACCTTACCTCTGAAATCACTCACAAACAACATCAAGGCATCGAATGGAAGGTAAGTAGAATAAAATTAATCAAATTAGACACAAAAGAGCATGTTTTCATAATCAAGCACAAATTAGGAGGAATATTCAAATGCATGCTATTTCATGGAATAAGTGCAAGTTTATATGATGATATCCATTTAATTTCAACCAAAAATCATCATCAAATATGGATTCATCAATGGCGCTAGCACACCTTGTGCGCGTACTCAACAATGGAAATTTTACCTTCTGTGCATACGCACAAGCCTGTGTGCACGCACACCTTTTAAAAATACTTCTGGGCGTGTGCACGAATAGCCCTGTGCGTACGCACACGACCCGGTTCTCTTCTAAAGCTTTTGTTTTCAATTATTTGACATTCCCAACAAGCTTGTAACCTTCCGATATGTTGTTTCATGCTTATAAACCCCCAATTTTTTCCTTTAAACCTTAGATCAATGTAAAATTCCTAGTGATTGAGAGGAAGCTAGGGAAGGGGGTAACTTGTTAATGAAGAAAGAGGATATAGTGAGAAGTTATGATTAATGATGAGTTTATGAGTTGTTGAGGAGGATGGTGGAGTGTTGTGTATATGATATGAGCCAGATGGATGTGTATATGATATGAGTCGAATGACTGTGTATATGATATGAGCCAAATGGCTGTGTGTGATATGATCCGAATGGCTGTGTGTGATGCTGGTTTATGGATTATTATGAATTGTGATTTTAAGCCGGATGTCTATGATAAATTGTGATTTACGGCTGGAAATGAAAATGTGAATGTGTATAATTATTTTATCTTGAGTTCTCCTTCTTGAAAGTGCGATGACGTCGGGATTTTTGTCAGTAAAGAAGTTCATAAAAACAGTCGCGTTGTAGATATAGTCTCTAAACCGACAGAAATCCATTCGTACAAACGTTTTGAGTGTCACAAGTAATAAACCCCTTCAAAAATTGTTAACCGAGTATTCAAACCTCGGGTCGTTTTCTCAAGGAATTGCAGGGAGGTGTTCTTATTATTGATTATGAAAAAGTGTGTTTTTGGGGAATGTTGAGTTTGGGCAATGGGCACAGATATATTTAAATGACAAGTAAAATAAATAAATAACTGTAAATTAAACTCTTGGCAAGGTAAGAGAAATTGGAAGTCCAGACCAAGTTATCCTTATCAATGATAATGAAAATTGAATCTTAATTCCACTTAGTCAACCTTTACTAAAGTAAAGGAAAGTCAAGGGACTAATTAGTTTGATCTTCGAATCCTATTTATTTCCTAAGAAAAGATTGGGATTATTGAAGTTCAATTCAATTGGCAAGATAACAATTAACAATTATGCTGTTGAGTTGGATAACTCCTGAGTTACTGATTTCTTAACCAAAACCAAAAGGGAAAAAGTAAATCTACCGGAATAAAAATGCCTTCAGATGTAAAGCAACAATAAAAGCAATCATAAATTGAAATACCTCAAATAACATTAATTAAGAAAATTATATATAACATGGAAGAGTTCATAAATTAAATAAAAATAAAAAACCTGGGATTGAGAGTCACTCCTAAAACTAAGAGAAGTCCTAAATCCTAATCCTAAGAGAGAGGAGAGAACCTCTCTCTCTAAAAACTATATCTACTCCTAAAATTATGAATATGAGAGCTTCCTTATGAATGGATGTATTTCCCCACTTTATAGCCTCTAATCTGTGTTTTCTGAGCCGCAAACTGGGTCAAAAACAGCCCAGAATTCGCTGGTCTCGAATTCAATCACGCTGGATTTCCGTCCCTGCGACGCGGCCGCATGGAGCACGTGGTCGCATCGCCTAGCTTCAGAGAAACTATGGCATATTATATATCAAATCGAAGCCCCGGACGTTAGCTTTCCAACGCAACTGGAACCGCATCGTTTGGACCCTTATAGCTAAAGTTATAGCCGTTTGAGTGCGAAGAGGTCAGGCTAGATAGCTTAGCAATTTCTCTAACTTCTTGTATTCCTTCCATTTTTGCATGCTTCCTTTCCATCCTCTGAGCCATTCCTGCCCTGTAATCTCTGAAATCACTTAACACACATATCAAGGCATGTAATGGTGATAAGAGAGGATTAATATTAGCAATATAAATGCCAAAGAAGCATGTTTTCAATCAAAGTACATAATTAGGAAGGCAAATGTAAAACCATGCAAATAGTATGAATTAGTGGGTAAAGAGTAGATAAAAACCACTCAAATGAGCACAAGATAAACCATGAAATAGAGGTTTATCATGCGAACCTAGAGAGATGGTGGAAGGTGAGTATCCCCTTCCTTGTTCCTCCTGGTATTGTAAAATCGCCCCCAGCGAGATGATGGGAGGTTAGGATCCCTTCCTTGGTTCCACCTGGACATATGAGAACGTACCTGCTGGGTAGATGCAAGGGTTGCGATTTCGCCCCACTGGCTCCAGGTTGTTAGTATAAAGGCTCCCCGGGTGGACACAAGGGTTGTGGTTTTGTCTCACTTGCCCCGGGTTGTGATGAGTGATGACATGTTCATAAGGAATGATTATGGAAGGTGTATGGATGGATGTGAAACGATTATTTGAGACACGAGTTTCCCTGGGTGAAATCAGTGACTAGCCACCACGTGCTCCAGGTGGAGACTTGATACTCTACTGACCCTATGTCGTAAGTGTGGCCGGACACTGTGAAAGGTCTGGATGAGTTCGCCCTCGTGATAAACACCAAGAGTGAGTGTTGGATGATTATGATTATGAATATGTTATCATTGAGAATTACTCGAGTTGGGATGCACGACAGAGGGACCGTCCACTGGTTAGCTACCAGGACTTGTCGGGTTGGCTATATAATCGACAGATGAGATTCATCAGCCACTAGGACAGGCATGCATCATATGCATCTATATGTCTTGTTTGGATTGCCTAAGTGATTGCATAACAAAATACTACTTGATTATCTGCTATATTTGAATCCTTTTTGTAATTTCTCTGTTTGTAATAACTGTGTTTGTTGTATTCGGTTCCGCTGGTGGTTGGGAGGTTCGGAGGAGATGGAACGGGGAGTTTTAGATAGATCTGAAGACCCTTAGCTAGTTGCCTGTTTTATCTTTATGGTATAGTTATGTTTTTTAGCTTTAATTATCTGTTGGAAGTTCTAGGATTTCTGGTGCACGAAATTGTGATCACACTTTTCACAACTCCACACAACTAACCAGCAAGTGCACTGGGTCGTCCAAGTAATACCTTACGTGAGTAAGGGTCGATCCCACAGAGATTGCCAGCTTGAAGCAAGCTATGGTTATCCTGTAAATCTTAGTCAGGCGGATTCAAATGGTTATGAGGTTTTGATAATTAAAAGATAAATAAAACATAAAATAAAATAAATATACTTATCTAATTCATTGGTGGGAATTTCATATAAGCGTTTGGAGATGCTTTGTTGCTTCTGAACCTCTGCTTTCCTATTTTCTTCTTCCAATCATGCGTGTTGATGGTGTTTTTGTGGAAAAACGAATTTCCAAACACACAAATACTAACCGGCAAGTGTACCGGGTCGCATCAAGTAATAATAACTCACATGAGTGAGGTCGATCCCACAGGGATTGAAGGATTGAGCAATTTTAGTTTAGTGATTGATTTAGTCAAGCGAATCAAGTATTGGTTTGAGTGGTTTATAATTGACAGAAGCTAAATTGCATGAAATGTAAAGGGAGATGGAAGAATTGCAATAAATTAAAGAGAACAGAAAGTAAAAGTGCTGAATCTTAAAGAACAAGTAAATTAAATTGCAGAAGCTTAGATTGCAAGAAATATAAAATGACTGAATCTTAAAGTGCAAGGAATATAAATTGCTTGAATTATAAAAGCATTCAGGGAGCTGGGATTGCAGAAATTAAACAATCACAAGTGAATTGCAACAAACAGAAGAGCAAAAGATGAATTAAATTGAAGTAGATCTCAAATAGAAAAGTAAAAATGCTTGAAGAATTAAAATAGAAAGTAAATGTATCTTAATTGCAGAAGTAAAGAAAGAAATGGGAGATCTCAGGAGTGGAAGAGACTAGAAAACAAGTCTAGGTCTCAAATCTTTTCTTGATCCAACAAGAACAATTGAAAAAGAAAATGGAAAAGTAAATTGCAGAAGAAGTAGAAGAGTGAAAGCAGTAAACAGAATTTGAAATATAGATCAAAGTTCTTAGAATTATACAGAAATATAAAATAACAGATCTCAAGGTGAGATTGAAACAGAATTTCTTCAATTCTCCACCCATGATCCAAGACAAGAAGTAAAGAGTGCTCAAGCAAGAACAAGGAAGAAGAGAGATGAATTCTCCTTCCCAATTCTCCAAGATCTAATTCAAAGTAAAAACTTTAAAAATTACAAAAATGAAAATTATTAAAGAAGCCAAAAGTCCTCACTAAATCAAACTAGCTTCTATTTATACACTTTTTATTCTTGGATTTAAGAATTTGGGTGGGCTTTTTAATTTGGTGAAGAATTGAATTTAATTTGAATTTTGGTCCATTATTTAGCCCAAGAGTGTTGCTCCCAGTGGAGTGCTCTGCTCTTGTGGGGAGCGGAGCATCAATGCTTGTGTTGGAGCTCTTTGTTGCGTGCCAAGGTTGGAAAGCATTCAGGATAGTGCTCCGCTCTTGTGGGGAGCGGAGCATTGTGGCTTGTGTTGGCATGTCTTGCGTCAAGTCCTCCTGGCCGTGTCAAGTTGTGCACTCCAAGCTTCCCTGGCCGTGTCAAGCTTGTGCAAGGAATGAAGAGAGTAGCGCTCTGCTCTCCTTGGGAGCAGAGCATTGGCACTTCCAAGGGAAGGTCCTTGGTTCGATTCTTGCTGGAGGCATGCTGGCTCTTTTTCTTTGTGAAGGAAACAAGGGTGGCGCATGCATTGAGTGAGAATGTCTTGGGTTCGAAACTTGGGGGATGCCTTTGGCCAATTTTTGGCTTATTTCCTTTGTGAGTAGCGCTCCCCCACTCCCCCTTGCTCATGAGTTCAAACCTTGTAGCCTTCACTAGCAAACTTTGTTTTTGGATTTATTCTTGAGTGAAGCCCGATAATGCTCTCAATGAGAGCGGAGCATCATTCTTCTCTCCTTTCTTTCTTGGTTCCAAATTGTGCTCCGCTCTCAAGGGGAGCGTAGCATCAAGCCTTGCTTCCTTGGTTCTTTGTTGTGCTCCCAGTAGAGTGTTGTGGCTTGCCTCCTTCATTGTGCCACGCCTCTTTGTTTCTTTTGCCACATTCTTCTCTTTCTTGTGCCACGCTTCTTAGGCCACGCTCTCTTATTTTCTTCTTTTCTTCACCTACAAGTAATCAAAACAACCAATCAAAGTATCACCAAATTCACAAGGTTTATAAATTATTTAAATATCAATTAAATTTAGCTTAAACCTCACGATTTAGTATAAATTAAATGGTGGTTGATTGATTCAAAGAAACCATGCAATTCCATTCCAAATTACTTACTTACAATGCAAGAAAGTGCATGAAACCTAATAAAAATAAAGAAAAAGACTAGTAAAACTAGGCTAAGATGACTTGTCATCACGTGCTCCCTTCAATGGCAAGATGTATGATCCTCTCGAATGAAAAATACCAGGTACGGTTTCTGCACGGCTAATCAACTGTTGGATTTCTCGTCTCGGATGAAAAATACCAGGTACAGCTACCGCACGACTAATCATCTGTTGGTTCTTACTAGCGTCGGAATACGATCTCTCTATCCTTTTGCACACTATCACTGCGCCCAACATTCGCGAGTTTGAAGCTCGTCACAGTTATCCCTTCCTAGATCCTACTTGGAGTACCACAGACAAGGTTTAGACTTTCCGGATTTCAGGAATGCTGCCAATTGGTTCTAGCCTATATCACGAAGGTTCTAACCTCACGGACTCGGTCCGTGGATTAGAGACCCAAGAGAATATACTCCGGCTGTCGTCCAATGACTACGTTGAACATCATGTAGACCGCTTGTGGTTGTCAGGCACGCGGATCTTGGCTAAGCGAGTATCGAAGATAGTGGGTGATTGTCACGGGTCACCCCTTCATTCTGAATTAACTGAATTAAGTACGAGAGTATATCTTGGAGAAGAAGTAGGCGTGAATTGAAAGAGAAACAATAGTACTTGCATTAATTCATGAAGAACAGCATAGCTCCGCACCATAATCTATGAGGTGTAAAAACTCCACCATTGGAAAATACATAAGAGAAAAAGGTCTAGGAATGGCCGTCTGGCCAATCTCCCAAATGTAAAAAATGGCATAAGCTCACTAATACAATAGTAAAAAGTGCTATTTATACTAAACTAGTTACTAGGGATTACAGAAAATAAGTAACTAAGTGCAGATAGTGCAGAAATCCACTTCCAGGGCCCACTTGGTGTGTGCTTGGGCTGAGCATTGAGCTTTACACATGTATAGGCCTTTTCTAGAGTTAAACGCCAGCTTGGATGCCAGTTTGGGCGTTTAACTCCAGTTCTGCTGCCAGTTCTAGCGTTTTACGCCAAAAAAGGGTCTCTGGCTGGCATTTAGACGCCAGTTTGGGCCATCAAATCTAGGACAAAGCATGGACTATTAAACATTGCTGGAAAGCCCAAGATGTCTAATTTTCAATGCAATTGAGAGCGCGCCAATCGGGCTTCTGTAGCTCCAGAAAATCTACTTCGAGTGCAGGAGGGTCAAAATCCAACAACATCTGTAGTCCTTTCTCAGCCTCTGAATCAGATTTTTGCTCAGGTCCCTCAATTTCAGCCAGAAAATACCTGAAATTAAAAAAAAACACACAAACTCATAGTAAAGTCTAGAAATGTGATTTTTGCATAAAAACTAATAAAAATATAATAAAAAGTAGCTAAAACATACTAAAAACTATGTAAAAACAATGCCAAAAAAGGTATAAATTATCCGCTTATCAATTTCCTTCGGCTTTCCCAAGACATTATATGTTAGATATGTGGGCACTGTTACCATGCTGAGAACCTTAGGTTATCACCCATGCGGGTTTTGTGATTTTCAGATGTAGGACAGGCGACACCTCGCTGAAGTATGCTGGAAGCTTCTGATTTAGCGAAGATTCTTATCTCTCGGGGCTATATTTTGGTTATCTGTACCTATTTAGATACTTATTATCTCTACTTAAAGCTTGATCCCTTTGTCTTCGCATTTTCGCGTCTTCAAGACTTCTATTTTCCTTGCCTCGAAGCGACTGTTTGGTGTGGACTTGCACCGTTCTTCGTTATTACCTCCTCTTCTGTAGGTTAGTGTTTTCTTTCTTTTCTCTTTTTACTTTCGACAACTGTGCATGCCTTTTTATGTAAGGCTTTGACTTTATATTTTGGGTTTTGCTTTGGAAAACTTTGATTCTTCAGTGAAAAGATTGTGTCTTTTTATGTCTTGATCCACAGCTTGTGATTTTTTCTTTGATGCTCGCTTTTTGAGAAGAGTGTGTGCCTTCTGGTGATCTTGCTTAGGGTTTTCGTTGCTGTTCTTGTTTCTTTTCATCGTTATCTGGCTTCTTTTTGTTCTAGCTTAACAATCTTTTGATGATAAACTGTTAGTAGGAAAAGTTGTAACTTTGATGTTTTTCGTTGGTGATGATGACTTTCTTGTTTGCTTTGTGTGGAGTGATGTTACTAGAGAAGGATTGTGCTTTCTTATTGCAAGATGTTTAGGGCATAGACCTTCGATTTCCTTTTTTCCTGGTTCTTGCCTTGTTACTGCCTCCAAAGGGTGCCCCTGGACTTTAGTATGAATCCAGGGGTTTTCCTTTTACTGCCGTACTCTTGACGTTCATATTTTATTGTCCGAATTATTTTCATATTTGTCTGAGTTGTTTGGTAGTAACCCATCTTTTCTTTTTCTTCCTGTAAAAATAGTTGACCTATGTCTTCTTGCAAAAACATTGTTGAGATGTCTATTAAGATACCGGATGGCATGTCTGATTGGCTGGACTCTGTTGTGTTGATGTGTGGTACAGTTGCTGATTCTGAGAATTGTGTGTGCTTTAGGAGGAACAATAGTATTTGTAGTGATAGGGATCAAGAGAAGAATTATGAGTTAGTGTCACCTGATCCTGATGAGAGGGTTAGTTTTCCCTCTTTGATTCAAGGGGAACGTCCCTTCTTCTATGCTTATGACTACTTCTTTAGTCAACTGAATATTACCATTCCTTTTACCCCTTTTGAGACCGAGTTGTTGTGGTCCTGTAATGTAGCTCCTTCTCAACTCCACCCGAACTCTTGGGACTTTATAAAAATCTTTCAATTGTTGTGTCAGGAACTGGATATCCGACCTACCCAAACTCTTTTTCTTTATCTTTTTGTGTTGACGAAGCCTGGGGCAGCTAAGTAGAAAGCCTCCTGGGTTTCTTTCCAAGCCACTCAAGGAAAAAAAGTTTTCTCTATGTATGATGAGTCCTTTAGGTACTCTAAAAACAATTATTTCAAGGTCCGAGCTGTTAAGGGAGCTCGGCCCTTCTTTTTGGATGAAAATGATGAGCCTACCTTCCCTTTGTGCTGGTAGAAGAAAGTAACAGTAGATAGGTATTCCTGGGAGAGTCTGGATAAGGTCAAGCATGCCTTTCTGAATGTGTTGGAGGAAATTTGGGGAGAGCCTCCCCATCTTGACACGAAGAAGTTTTTAGGAGATTGATGAGCGGATAATTTATACGCTTTTTGGCATTATTTTTACACAGTTTTCAGTATAATTTAATTATTTTTTAGTATATTTTTATTAGTTTTTAATTAAAATTCACATTTCTGGACTTTACTATGAGTTTGTATATTTTTCTCTGATTTCAGGTATTTTCTGGCTGAAATTGAGGGACTTGAGCAAAAATCAGATTCAGGGGTTGAAGAAGGACTGCAGATGTTGTTGGATTCTGACCTCCCTACACTCAAAGTGGATTTCTTGGAGCTACAGAACTCCAAATGGCGTGCTCTCAATTGCGTTGAAAAGTAGACATCCAGGGTTTTCCAGCAATATATAATAATCTATACTTTGCCCGAGTTTAGATAATGCAAACTGGCGTTCAACGCCAGTTCCATGCTGCATTCTGGAGTTAAACGCCAAAAACAAGTTGCAAAGTGGAGTTAAACGCCAGAAACAGGTTACAAACTGGCGTTCAACTCCAAGAGAAGCCTCTACATGTGTAAAGCTCAATGCTCAGCCCAAGCACACACCAAGTGGGCCCCAGAAAGTTGATTTCTGCATCATTTACTCATTTCTGTAAACCCTAGTAACTAGTTTAGTATAAATAGGACTTTTTACTATTGTTTACATCTTCGGATCAGATCTTTGATCAGTTTTATGCTATCTTAGACCTTTATGGGGGCTGGCCATTTGGCCATGCCTGGACCTTCATCCCTTATGTATTTTCAATGGTAGAGTTTCTACACACCATAGATTAAGGTGTGGAGCTCTGCTGTTCCTCATGAATTAATGCAAAGTACTCTTGTTTTTCTATTTAATTCAAGCTTATTCCTATTCTAAGATATCCATTCGCACCCAAAAACATGATGAATGCGTTGATTATGTGACGCTCATCATCATTCTCACTTATGAATGCGTGCTTGACAAACACTTCCGTTCTACATGCAAACAAGCTAGAATGAATATCTCTTAGATATCTAGTACAGAGGACCGAGTCCGAGATATTAGAATCTTCGTGGTATAAGTTAGAACCCATGGACGGCCATTCCTGAGATCCAAAAAGTCTAAACCTTGTCTGTGGTATTCCGAGTAGGATTTGGGAAGGGATGGCTGTGACGAGCTTCAAACTCGCGAGTGCTGGGCGTAGTGACAGACGCAAAAGGATAGTAAATCCTATTCCAGTATGATCGAGAACCGACAGATGATTAGCCATGCAGTGACAGCGCATTGGACCATTGTCACAGAGAGGATAGGATGTAGCCATTGACAACGGTGATGCCGTACATAAAGCTTGCCATGGAAAGGAGTAGGAATGATTGGATGACGACAGCAGGAAAGCAGAGGTTCAGAAGGAACGAAAGCATCTCTATACGCTTATCTGAAATTCTCACCAATGAATTACATAAGTATCTCTATCCCAGTTTATATTTTATTTATGTTTTTATTATCAATTCACCATACCCATTTGAATCCGCCTGACTGAGATTTACAAGGTGACCATAGCTTGCTTCAGGCTGACAATCTCCATGAGATCAAATGTTCCGAGGGTTACCTGAAACTGGAGGTCGATCTCGGACGAGATCTTCTGTACTGGTCGGAGATAACGTGTCCGGCTGGCTGACGGCGGCCGAAGCTGTTGTATCCGACTTGTTGGATTTACAGCACTGCTGATCCTTGGTCACCAAAGGGTGGGGGGTACCTGCAAGAGACTCCGATGCTTAAGTTAGCACGGGTATTAAGCAGGTTTTTATGTAGAATCAGAGTATGAGTGATACTTGGGTGCTCCAGTGTATTTATAGTAATGTGGGTTGACCTTTCTGATAAGATAAGTTAGTTATCTTATCTTATCTTATCCTGTTTTGGATGAAGTCAGCTTATTTTCAAGGGAACCGCCTTTATCTCTATAGGCTAGGATTGCCTTTGGATTTGGGTCGTGTTCCTCTATTTGGGCCCTTTATTGGGCTTTTCTATCGATTTGGCCGAGCTCTTTAGAAGAGGTCGGGTAGTCTGACCTGAAGAGGTCGGTCGCTTTGTCACCAATCATCCCGGGTCGGGTAGCTCGACCCAGGTTATGAACATAAGGTTTATTACTTGGACGACCCAGTGTACTTGCTGGTTAGTTGTGCAAAGTTGTGATAAAGAGTTGAGATTGCAATTGTGCGTACCAAGTTGTTGGCGCCATTGATGATCACAATTTCGTGCACCAAGTTTTTGGCGCCGTTGCCGGGGATTGTTCGAGTTTGGACAATTGACGGTTCATCTTGTTGCTCAGATTAGGTAATTTTATTTTAATTTTAAGCTTTTTATTTCTTATTTTCGAAAAATACAAAAAAAATTCTTCTTTTTCGTTCTTTCCAAAATAATTTTCGAAAAAAAAAAAACCAAAAAAAATTAATAAAATCATAAAAACGAAAAATTCTTGTGTTTCCTGTTTGAGTCTAGTGTCAAATTTTAAGTTTGGTGTCAATTGCATGTTTTAACTTTTCCCTAAAAATTTTCGAAAAGTCATGCATGGTGTTCTTCATGATCTTCAAGTTGTTCTTGATAAGTCTTCTTGTTTTATCTTTAAAATTTCTTGTTTTGTGTCTTTTCTTATTTTTCATATGCATTCTTGAATTCTTAGTGTCTAAATATTAAAAATTTCTAAGTTTGGTGTCTTGCATGTTTTCTTTTATTAAAAATTTTTCAAAAATACATACTTGATGTTCATCATGATCTTCAAAAGTGTTCTTGGTGTTCATCTTTGCATTCAAAGTGTTCTTGCATATTTTTCTTGTTTTGATTCATAATTTTCATGTTTTGAGTCTTTTGGATGTTTTTCTCTTTCATCATTAAAAATTCAAAAATAAAAGAATACCTTTCCGTTTTTCACTCAAAAAATTTCGAAAATTTGAGTTGACTTTTTCAAAACTTTTTAAAATCTAGTTGTTTCTTATGAGTCAAATCAAATTTTCAATTTAAAAATCCTATCTTTTTTAAATCTTTTTCAAAAATCAAACTTTTTTCATTTGTCTTTCATATTTTCGAAAATTTCAAATTAATTTTCAAAATCTTTTTCTTATTTTTATTCCATATTTTTGAATTCAATGCTAACAATTAATGTGATTGATGCAAAAATATTAAGTTTGTTACTTGCCTAATAAGAAAGGTTCAATCTTTAAATTTTAAAATCAAATCTTTTTGTTTCTTGTTAGTCAAGTAATCAACTTTAATTTTCAAAATCAAATCTTTTTAAAATTCTTTTTCAAATCTTTTTCAAAATAAATTTCAATCACATCTTTTTCAAAATTTAATTTCAAAATCTTTTCTAACTTTCTATCTTTTCAAATTTGATTTTCAAATCTTTTTCAATTAACCACTTTACTTTTTGTTTGATTCTTATCTTTTTCAAAACTACCTAACTAACTCCCTCTCTAATTTTCGAAAATCCCTTCCCTCTTTTTCGAATTTCCTTTTTAATTAACTAATTGTTTTAATTTCAATTTAATTTTATTTCAATTTTAATTTTTGAATTTTAACTTTAATTTTAAAATATTTTTATTTTATTTTATTTAAATTTTCGAATTCTTCTCTTCCTCACCTCATTCTATTTATTTATTCATCTACTAACACTTCTTCTCCACCCAAAAATTCGAACCCCATCCCCCTCTCTGTGTTCGAATTTTTCCTCTTCTCTTTCTTACATTCTTCTCTTCTTATACTTGCATAAGGAATCATTATACTGTGACATAGAGGATTCCATATTTTCTTTTGTGTTCACTTCTTTTTCATATGAGCAAGAACAAGGATAAGAACATTCTTGTTGAAGCCGATCCTGAACCTGAAAGAACTCTAAAGAGGAAGCTAAGGGAAGCTAAAGCACAACTCTCTGGAGAAAATATGACAGAAATTTTCGAAAAAGAAGGAGACATGGCCGAAAATAACAACAATGCAAGGAAGATGCTTGGTGACTTTACTACACCAAATTCCAATTTACATGGAAGAAGCATCTCAATTCAGGCCATTGGAGCAAACAACTTTGAGCTTAAACCTCAATTAGTTTCTCTGATGCAACAGAACTGCAAGTTCCATAGACTTCCATCAGAAGATCCTTTTCAGTTCTTAACTAAATTCTTGCAGATCTGTGATATTGTTAAGACCAATGGGGTTGATCCCGAGGTCTACAGGCTTATGCTTTTCCCGTTTGCTGTAAGAGACAGAGCTAGAATATGGTTGGACTCTCAACCTAAAGACAGCCTGAACTCTTGGGATAAGCTGGTCATGGCTTTCTTAGCCAAGTTCTTTCCACCTCAAAAGCTTAGTAAGATTAAAGTGGATGTTCAAACCTTCAGACAAAAGAAAGGTGAATCCCTCTATGAAGCTTGGGAGAGATACAAGGAACTGACCAAAAAGTGTCCTTCTGACATGCTTTCAGAATGGACCATCCTGGATATATTCTATGATGGTCTGTCTGAATTATCAAAAATGTCATTAGACCATTCTGCAGGTGGATCCATTCACCTAAAGAAAACGCCTGTAGAAGCTCAAGAACTCATTGACATGGTTGCTAATAACCAGTTCATGTACACTTCTGAAAGTAATCCTGTGAGTAATGGGACGCCTCAGAGGAAGGGAGTTCTTGAAATCGATACTCTGAATGCCATATTGGCTCAGAACAAAATATTGACTCAGCAAGTCAATATCATCTCTCAGAGTCTGAATGGATTGAAGGAATCATCCAACAGTACTAAAGAGGCATCTTCTGAAGAAGAAGCTTATGATCCTGAGAACCCTGCAATAGCAGAGGTGAATTACATGAGTGAACCCTATGGAAACACATATAATCCCTCATGGAGAAATCATCCAAATTTCTCATGGAAGGATCAACAAAAGCCTCAACAAGGCTTTAATAATGGTGGAAGAAACAAGTTTAGCAGTAGCAAACCTTTTCCATCATCCACTCAGCAACAGACAGAGAATTCTGAGCAGAATCTACCTAGCTTAGCAAATATAGTCTCTGATCTATCTAAGGCCACTGTAAGTTTCATAAACGAAACAAGGTCCTCCATTAGAAATTTGGAGGCACAAGTGGGCCATCTGAGTAAAAGAGTCACTGAAACTCCTCCTAGTACTCTCCCAAGCAATACAGAAGAGAATCCAAAGAGAGAGTGCAAGGCCATAGATTTAACCATCATAGCCGAACCTACAAGGGAGGGAGAGGACGTGAATCCCAGTGAGGAAGACCTCTTGAGATGCTCAGTGATCAATAAGGAGTTCCTCAATGAGGACCTAAAGGAATCTGAGGCTCACCTAGAGACCATAGAGATTCCATTAAACCTTCTTCTGCCCTTCATGAGCTCTGATGCGTACTCTTCTTCTGAAGAGAATGAAGACATTACTGAAGAGCAAGTTGCCAAGTACATTGGTACAATCATGAAGCTAAATGCCAAATTATTTGGTAATGAGACTTGGGATGATGAACCTCCCTTGCTCACCAATGAACTGAATGCATTGGATAGGCAGAAATTACCTCAAAAGAAACAGGATCCTGGTAAATTCCTAATTCCCTGTAACATAGGCACCATGAACTTTGAGAAAGCTCTGTGTGACCTGGGGTCAGGAATAAACTTAATGCCACTCTCTGTAATGGAGAAACTTGGGATCGTTGAGGTGCAAGTTGCTTGAATCTCATTAGAGATGGCAGACAACTCAAGAAAACAGGCTTATGGACTAGTAGAGGACGTGTTAGTAAAGGTTGAAGGCCTTTACATCCCTGCTGATTTCATAATCCTAGACACTAGGAAGGATGAGGATGAATCCATCATCCTTGGAAGACCCTTCCTAGCCACAGCAAGAGCTGTGATTGATGTGGATAGAGGAGAATTGATCCTTCAACTGAATGAGGACAACCTTGTATTTAAAACTCAAGGATCTCCTTCTGTAACCATGGAGAGGAAGCATGAAAAGCTTCTCTCACTGCAGAGTCAATCAAAGCCCCCACATTCAATCTCTAAGTTTGGTGTTGGGAGGTCACAACCAAACTCTAAGTTTGGTGTTGAACCCCCACATTCAAACTCTAAGTTTGGTGTTGGGAGGTTCCAACCTTGCTCTGATTATCTGTGAGGCTCCATGGGAGCTCCCTGTCAAGCTATTGACATTAAAGAAGTGCTTGTTGGGAGGCAACCCAATGTTATTTAATCATATCTATTTTATTTTCTCTTTGTTATTTCATGTTTTATTAGGTTGATGATCATGTAGAGTCACAAAAACTACTAAAAAATCAAAAAACAAAATGAAAAAAAAATAGCACACCCTGGAGGAGAGCAGTCTAGCGTTTAAACGCCAGAAACAAGCATCTGTCTGGCGTTTAACGCCAGAAACAGGCACCAAGCTGGCGTTTAATGCCAGAAACAAGCATCTACCTGGCGTTAAACGCCAGAGACAAGCTACATTTGGGCGTTTAATGCCAGAAACAGGCAGCAGTCTGGTGTTAAACGCCAGGATTGCACAGCAAGGGCGTTTTACATGCCTAATTGGAGCAGGGATGTTAAGTCCTTGACCCCACTTGATCTGTGGACCCCACATGACCCCCTCAGGATCTGTGGACCCCACCGGACCCCCACATTTTTTTCTCTCCTCTTCACACCTTTTCATAACACTCTTCCCCAAATACTCCTCTTCACACCCTTTCATCACTCTTCCCCATCACCTCTTTACTATTCACATCCATCCACTCTTCCCCATAAACACCACCTACCTCCAAAATTCAAACACTTTCCCCTCCCAAACCCAACCCTAATGAATACAAACCTCTCCTCATCTCCTCCATTTTTCTTCTTCTTCTCCATCCTTCTTTCTTCTTTTGCTCGGGGACGAGCAAATATTTTAAGTTTGGTGTGGTAAAAAGTATTGCTTTTTATTTTTCCATAACCATCAATGGCACCTAAGGCCAGAGAATCCTCAAGAAAAAGGAAAGGGAAGGCAATTGCTTCCACCTTCGAGTCATGGGAGATGGAGAGATTCATCTCAAGGTTCCATAGCTCAGTAGTAGAGCATTTGACTGCAAAACAAGAGATCATGGACCTCAACAAGAGCATGAGGGTATTCCTCACCATGAAATCCCTGAGATACCTCAGGGGATGCACCTTCCTCCACAAAACTATTGGGAGCAAATCAACACCTCCCTAGGAGAATTAAGTTCCAACATGGGACAACTAAGGGTGGAGCGTCAAGAGCACTCCATCATCCTTCATGAAATAAGAGAATCTCAAAGAGCTATGAGGGAAGAGCAACAAAGACAAGGAAGAGACATAGAGGAGCTCAAGAGCACTATTGGTTCTTCAAGGAGAGGAAGACGCCACCCTCACTAAGGTGGACTCATTCGTTAATCTCCTTGTCTATTTATTTTCTATTTTTTTGTTTTTGAGCCTTATGTGTTATTTATGCTTGTGCCTTTACTACATGATCATTAGTGTCTAAGTGTCTATGCCTTAAAGTTATGAATATGAATCCATCACCTTTCTTAAATGAAAAATGTTTTAATTACAAAAGAACAAGAAGTACATGGTTTCGAATTCATCCTTGAAACTAGTTTAATTATTTTGATGTGGTGACAATACTTTTTGTTTTCTGAATGAATGCTTGAACAGTGCATATGTCTTTTGAAGTTGATGTTTATGAATGTTAAATATGTTGGCTCTTGAAGAATAAGGAAAAAGGAGAAATGTTATTTGATAATCTGAAAAATCATAAAAATGATTCTTGAAGCAAGAAAAAGCAGTGAATACAAAAGCTTGTAGAAAAAAAATAGCAAAAAAAAAAGGAAGAAAAAGAAAAAGCAAGCAGAAAAAGCCAAAAGTTCTTTAAACCAAAAGGCAAGAGCAAAAAGCCAATAGCCCTTAAAACCAAAAGGCAAGGGTAATAAAAAGGATCCAAGGCTTTGAGCATCAGTGGATAGGAGGGCCTAAAGGAATAAAATCCTGGCCTAAGCGGCTAAACCAAGCTGTCCCTAACCATGTGCTTGTGGCGTGAAAGTGTCAAGTGAAAACTTGAGACTGAGCGGTTAAAGTCGAGGTCCAAAGCAAAAACAGAGTGTGCTTAAGAACCCTGGACACCTCTAATTGGGGACTTTAGCAAAGCTGAGTCACAATCTGAAAAGGTTCACCCAGTTATGTGTCTGTGGCATTTATGTATCCGGTGGTAATACTGGAAAACAAAGTGTTTAGGGCCACAGCCAAGACTCATAAAGTAGTTGTGTTCAAGAATCAACATACTGAACTAGGAGAATCAATAACACTATCTGAATTCTAAGTTCCTACAGATGCCAATCATTCTGAACTTTAATGGATAAAGTGAGATGCCGAAACTATTCAAGAGGCAAAGAGCTACAAGTCCCGCTTATCTGATTGGAGCTAAGTTTCATTGATATTTTGGAATTTATATTATATTCTCTTCTTTTTATCCTATTTTATTTTCAGTTGCTTGGGGAAAAGCAACAGTTTATGTTTGGTGTTGTGATGAGCGGATAATTTATACTCTTTTTGGCATTGTTTTTATACAGTTTTCAGTATAATTTAATTAGTTTTTAGTATATTTTTATTAGTTTTTAATTAAAATTCACATTTCTGGACTTTACTATGATTTTGTGTGTTTTTCTGTGATTTCAGGTATTTTCTGGCTGAAATTGAGGGACTTGAGCAAAAATCAGATTCAGAGGTTGAAGAAGGACTGCAGATGCTGTTGGATTTTGACCTCTCTGCACTCAAAGTGGATTTGCTGGAGCTACAGAACTTCAAATGGCGCGCTCTCAATTGCGTTGGAAAGTAGATATCCAGGGCTTTCCAGCAATATATAATAATCCATACTTTGCCCGAGTTTAGATGACGCAAATTGGCGTTCAACGCCAGTTCCATGCTGCATTCTGGAGTTAAACGCCAGAAACAGGTTGCAAAGTGGAGTTAAATGCCAGAAACAGGTTACAAACTGGCGTTCAACTCCAAGAGAAGCCTCTACACGTGTAAAGCTCAATGCCCAGCCCAAGCACACACCAAGTGGGCCCCAGAAGTGGATTTTTGCATCATTTACTCATTTCTGTAAACCCTAGTAACTAGTTTAGTATAAATAGGACTTTTTACTATTGTATTTACATCTTCGGATCAGATCTTTGATCAGTTTTATGCTATCTTAGACCTTTATGGGGGCTGGCCATTCGGCCATTCCTGGACCTTCATCACTTATGTATTTTCAATGGTAGAGTTTCTACACACTATAGATTAAAGTGTGGAGCTCTGCTGTTCCTCATGAATTAATGCAAAGTACTATTATTTTTCTTTTCAATTCAAGCTTATTCCTATTCTAAGATATCCATTCGCACCCAAGAACATGATGAATGTGATGATTATGTGACGCTCATCATCATTCTCACTTATGAACGCGTGCCTGACAAACACTTCCGTTCTACATGCAAACAAGCTAGAATGAATATCTCTTAGATATCTAGTAAAGAGGACCGAGTCTGAGATATTAGAATCTTCGTGGTATAAGTTAGAACCCATGGACTGCCATTCCTGAGATCCGGAAAGTCTAAACCTTGTCTATGGTATTCTGAGTAGGATTTGGGAAGGGATGGCTGTGACGAGCTTCAAACTCGCGAGTGCTGGGCGTAGTGACAGACGCAAAAGGATAGTAAATCCTATTCCAATATGATCGAGAACCGACAGATGATTAGCCATGCAGTGACAGCGCATTGGACCATTTTTACAGAGAGGATGGGATGTAGCCATTGACAACGGTGATGCCCTACATAAAGCTTGCCATGGAAAGGAGTAGGAATGATTGGATGAAGACAACAGGAAAGCAGAGGTTCAGGAGGAACGAAAGCATCTCTATACGCTTATCTGAAATTCTCACCAATGAATTACATAAGTATCTCTGATAAACCACTATTTTATGGTTTATATTATGTTTAATTGTGTGGTTTTATCATGATCCTTATCCACTTATTCATTAAATTAGCATGAAATTATAATTCCTTCCTGAATTTATAACATGTTTGAAAACTGCTTCCTAGAGACTTTAATTATGTATTTTTAGTTCTCCTTTGTTCCATTCAATGCCGTGATCTGTATGTTGAGTGTTTCAGATTTTATAGGGCATGAATGAGTTGGAGATTGGAAAGGAAGGTAGCAAGAATGTAAGGAACACAAGAATTTGAGGAGATAACTAGCGAGATGTGACGCGGTCACATGGCTGACGCGACCGCGCGAAGGAGAGCAAATCGTAGTGACGCGGCCGCATGGCTCACGAGGCCGCGCGGATTGGAAAAGCTCAAGCGACGCGGTAGCGTGGACGACGCGAACGCGTGGCAAGGGAAAGCGCGAATGACGCGTCCGCATGGGTGACGCGATCGCGTGACATATGCGATCTGCATAATCTGCAGAATTCGCTGGGGGCGATTTTGGACCTTATTTCGACCCAGTTTTCAGCCCGGAACAGCAGACTAGAGCCAGAGAATATGCAGAAACAAAAGACAACATTCATTCTAGACAGTTTTCAGTTTTAGATCTAGTTTTACTCCCTTAGTTTTTTTTTCTCTCTAGGTTTTAGAATTTTAATTTTCAATTGGTCTTAGCATTGGAACATTGAGAAGAGTTATTTCCTCATCAAGACTTCGTCATTCTAGTTCGTTCTCTTAACTTGGTTTTATTCTTCCATGTTCTTTGCTTTGTTCAATTTTGTCATTTGAATACTTTCATGATTATTTAATACAAGGATTATTTCTTCCATTTAAATTTATTTTCCATTCCAATAATCATGTCTTCTTTTAATTCTCTTTCATATGTTATGGAATTATTATTTGCAATGAGCGAGTAGTTTCTTCACTTGATGGGGAGTTGATTGAAAGGAACTCTTGAGTTGGAAGGATTGAGAGAGAATTTGTAATTGGGTTAACTGTTGGATTGCCATCCAGTCACCAACACCAATCCCTTTGAACTAAGTGTGTTGCAACTCGTGAACAGATCTAGCATTCCAACTTGTTTGACTTTCCTTTACCTAGTAAAGGATAACTAAAAATAACAACCATTAATTATAAATTAATCTTGAAATCATCCCATCAATAATAGAGATTCCAACTAATCAACTCCCAGTCAAAGCTTTTATTCATATTATTTGAATTTTCTCAATTTAATTTTCCATCTACTTAACTCAACTTTTTGGAACATCTGATTAATAAAATAGCACACTTTTCTGCAACTCGTTGGGAGACGACCTGGGACTTAAACTCCCAGTAATTTTTAATTTAAACTCTCTGTGACATATTTCTAAATTGATAGGCAGATTTTCGGTGAGTTAAGAACTATACTTACAACGTAACTATTTTAATAATTTTTAATTCCCCAACTTCTGTGCCTCATCAATTTTTGGCGCCGTTGCCGGGGAGTTGCAATAGAGTGCTAAAGTTATTAATTAGAATTTATTTATTTGCGTTTTATTTTATTTTGCTACTCTGAGCTGCAGGTTTCTTTCGTCAAATGACGCGTTCACTTCCTGATCCGCGCTTGCTAATATTCGATCCTAAAATTGAAAGGACTATTTCACGAATAAGGCGAGAACAGCGTCGGTTAGTCCGCTCTGAGGGCGGATCTGAAAGTGAACTTGAGGAAGAAACCAGCCCCGTTCTACTGATTCGGTTGTTTTACGTGCAGAAGACATGGCAACTAGGAGAGTTACCATCCAGGAGGAAGGAGCTCCTGATTTTACGATGCAACCGTTTCAAGCGCATCATCCAGCAGTAGCTACAGATTTTGAAATAAAGACCGCACTGCTAAATTTGATGCCCAAGTTTCATGGCCTACCTGCTCAAGAGCCTATCAAGTACTTGAGAGATTTCCAGGCAGCCTGTTCTACTGTCAGGCGAGATGGTACAGATGAAACTTCGATTCTGCTGAAAGCTTTTCCGTTTTCTCTTGAGGGAAAAGCAAGGGAGTGGTACTACACTCAACCTCTAGCAAATGTATCTAACTGGGATACACTCAGAAAAGAGTTTTTGGAGAAATTCTTTCCATCTGAAGTTACTGATAAGCTGAGGAAAGACATTTCCACAATTGTTTAGGATGACAATGAGACTCTCTTTGAATACTGGGAGCGCTTTAATAATCTTCTGGAAGCATGCCCCCACTACATGATTGACAAGATAATGTTACTTAGCTATATCACACAGGGCATGAGGCCCCAAGATAAGACCACATTGGAAAGTGCTAGCAATGGGTCTATGAAGAAGTACAAGACCACTGACGAGGCTTGGCAATTGATCAGTGATTTAACTGAATCTACTAGGAACCACAGGCAAAAACAAGGCCATTCAAAAGCCATTGCAGAAGTATCCTCTAACAGAGAGACTGCTGCTCTAACTCAAAGCATCTGTGAGATGACCAACTTGCTGAAGCAGATGCAATTGAATCAACAACAAGCTCAGCAAGCTCAACCTCCCTTGCCACAGCAAAACCAACAACTAGTCCCACAGAGAATTTGCGGAATCTGTGCTGATTATAGCCATTATACTGATGAATGCCTGCAGCTCCAACAAGAAGACAACATGGTGGCATCCACTCATAACTTCTATGACCGCCTCAACCAAAGGTACAATCAACGTGGAAATAATAACCATGGATGGCAGGACAATTCTAACCAGAATTGGAGGGACAACCATAACAGAGGAGGCAGAGATAATCAGGGAAATCAGAGGTGGAATAATAACAAAAACAGGCAGTAGAATCAACCTTACAGAGCACCTCACCTGAGGCAAAACCAAGGACCACAGAACAATCAACAGCAGACCTCTCAATTTACTCATTCTTCTTTATTACCTAATGAAGAGCTACTACAATCTTTTGAGCGAAGACAACAGACCATGGAAAATAACATCATGAATAGTATTAATGCCAGTCTGAATGGTCTCACCTCTACTTTGCAAGCTCTTATGTCACAGATTGGATCAACGCAAAATTCCAGTAACCAACCTTCAAGCTCCACTGGAATCCCCTCTCATCCATTACCCAATCCAAAGGGAGGCATTAATGCCATCACCCTAAGCTCTGAAACCATACTGCAGGAGAGAAATCAGGAGGAGCCAAGCTCACCAGAACATGCCTCAGTTGAAGAGGTGGTAGAAATAGAAGAAGTTGAAGAGGAAGAGGACATACAAGACATAGCTGAAGAAGAAATAGCCCAACCACAGGAAGAAGCACCAAAAGGCTCAGACACCACAGAAAACACTACTCCTATTCCATTTCCACAACTTGCAAGGAAGCCCAGGAAGCAGCTGGAACCCGACCCCAAAATGGTAGAGATATTCAAAAAGGTCGAGGTAACTGTTCCTCTTTTTGATGTTATTCAACAGGTACCTAAATATGCAAAGTTTCTAAAAGATTTGTGTATACATAAAGACAAAATTAATGAATTAGAAACTATTTCTTTAGGTAGTTCTATATCTGCTTTAATGGGAGGATTACCTGAAAAATGTAGTGATCCAGGTCCTTGTATAGTTAGCTGTACTATTGGTGGTGTAGTAATTTATGATTGCATGTGTGATTTAGGAGCATGTGTTAGTATAATGCCTTTGTCTATATATGATGTTTTGAGGCTCCCTCCCTTGAAAAGGTCGGCAGCTCATTTTGTGTTAGCAGATAAAAGCATTATTACAGTGGCTAGAGTTGCTGAAGATGTTTTGGTGAACATTAAAGGGCTTACATTTCCCACTAATTTTTATATCTTGGAGATGCCCCATAATGATTCAGATAAGCCATCATCAATCCTACTTGGAAGACCATTCCTGAAGACATCAAAATTCAAATTGGATGCTTTTTCAAGAACATACTCCTTTGAAATAGATGGCCGTATAGTAATCTTCAATCTAAATGGCGTCACTGACAACCCCCCAGAAGATCGTTCTATCTTCCAGTGTGATGTCATAGATGAAAGTGTAGCTGAAGTTCACAAGGAAGAGTTAGAAGAGAGGCACACTAGACAAGGTACAAGTGTGGGGACCCTCTTAACTGACAATGCGGGCACTTCGTCATTTTCACAAGCTCCAGATAATCCAGAGCCTGCCCATGATCAAAAGTTAGAATTGAAACCCCTCCCTCCACATCTCAAATATGCTTATCTTGAAGATGAGCAGAGGTTTCCAGTTATTATTGCAAGGGAACTGACTTCTCAACAAGAAGAGCAGTTACTTGATGTGCTGAGGAAGCATAAGAAGGCAATTGGGTGGAGCTTGGCAGACATAGTAGGCATCAACCCTCAAGTATGTGAGCACAGAATATTTTTAGAAGAGGGAGCAAGACCTGTCCGTCAACCCCAAAGAAGATTGAATCCCACCATCTTGGAAGTTATCAAAAAGGAAGTGACCAGACTATTGGAAGCAGGTATCATATTTCCCATTTCAGACAGTGAATGGGTAAGCCCAGTACAAGTGGTGCCCAAGAAGTCTGGAGTCACTACAATGAAGAATGAGCATGGAGAGCTCATAGCAACTAGAGTTCAGAATGCTTGGAGAGTCTGCATTGATTACAGGCGTCTCAACCAAGCTACTCGTAAGGATCACTACCCACTTCCATTCATTGATCAAATGCTGGATCGCCTGTTAGGTAAATCACATTATTGCTTTTTAGATGGTTACACAGGTTATTTCCAGATTCATATAGCTCCTGAGGATCAAGAAAATACTACTTTTACATGTCCTTTTGGGACTTATGCTTACAAGAGAATGCCCTTTGGCTTGTGCAATGCACCAGCTACTTTCCAAAGGTGCATGATGAGTCTTTTCTCTGACCTTATTGAGGACTGTATGGAAGATTTTATGGACAATTTTAGCATTTATGGTTATTCTTTTAGCCTTTTCTTAGATGGATTATCTAGAGTATTAGATAGATGTGTTAATACAAACCTTGTATTAAATTTCGAAAAATGTCACTTTATAGTAAACCAAGGGATTGTATTAGGACATGTGGTATCTAATAATGGCATTTCTGTAGACCCAGCAAAGGTGAATGTTATTTCTAGTTTACCTTACCCCTCGTCTGTGAGGGAAGTCCGTTCGTTCCTTGGCCATGCAGGTTTTTATAGGAGATTTATTAAGGATTTTAGTAAGGTCGCACTTCCCTTATCCAGATTACAGCAGAAGGATATTGAGTTCGAGTTCAGTGAGGATTGCAAACAAGCGTTTAATAAGCTGAAGACTGCTCTGACTCAAGCTCCAATTGTGAGAGGACCAGACTGGAGCCAGCCGTTTGAAATCATGTGCGATGCTTCCAACCATGCAGTAGGAGCAGCGCTAGCTCAGCGTGAAGGTAAGGATCCTTTCGTTATTGCTTATGCGTCTAAGACCTTAGACACTGCCCAGTCCAACTATATTACTACTGAGAAGGAGCTTCTTGCTATTATTTTTTCTCTGGATAAATTCCGAGCTTATTTACTTGGTACTAGAGTAGTAGTGTATTCGGACCATGCAGCTTTAAAGTATCTATTAGCTAAAAAGGAGTCCAAACCAAGACTTATACGTTAGATACTACTGTTAGAAGAATTTGATTTAGAAATAAAGGATAGGAGTGGTAATCAGAATTTAGTGGCAGACCACCTGAGTCGCCTTGAGCATATTAAGGATGACTCTACTTCTATAGATGATAATTTTCCTTTTGATAACCTACAAGCAGTATCTGAGGTAGTCCCTTGGTACGCACCTGTTGCTAATTATTTAGTTAGCCGCGCATTTCCTCCAAATTTTTCTAAGCATCAAAGAGACAAGCTGAAAAGCGAGTCTAAATATTATATATGGGATGACCCATATTTATGGAGATGTGGCGCTGATCAAGTAATTAGACGTTGTGTGCCTCAATCAGAATTCCAGTCCATTTTAGAGGCCTGTCACTCATCTGAGAGTGGAGGACATTTTGGCCCTCAAAGAACAGCTAGAAAAATCTTAGACTGTGGATTCTGGTGGCCTACTCTTTTTAGAGACGCTGCTGAGTTTTGTAAATCTTGTCTCCCATGCTAGAAATTTGGTAATATATCCAGGAGAGATGAGATGCCTCAACAAATTATGCTTTTCTGTGAAATTTTTGATGTTTGGGGCATTGACTTCATGGGTCCATTTCTAAATTCTAATGGATATTTTTATATATTGTTAGCTGTGGATTATGTTTCCAAATGGGTGGAAGCAATTCCTACCCGCACTGATGATGCTAACACTGTTGTTTCCTTTGTGAAAAACCATATTATATGTCGCTTCAGATCACCACGAGCAATCGTGAGCGATCAAGGCACCCATTTTTATAACAGGAGACTGACAGGATTAATGAAGAAGCATGGGATAATTCATAAAGTTGCAACAGCTTACCATCCCCAAACTAATGGGCAAGCCGAGGTGTCAAACAGAGAAATTAAGCGTATCTTGCAAAAGATAGTAAAGCCTCATAGAAAAGACTGGAGCACCAGGCTACAAGATGCACTCTGGGCATATAGAACAGCATACAAGACACCCATTGGGATGAGTCCTTTCTGCTTGGTTTATGGAAAAGCTTGTCATCTCCCAGTTGAAGTAGAACACAGAGCTTTTTGGGCAGTTAAGAAGTGCAACATGGGAATTGAGAAAGCCGGAGCTGAAAGGAAGTTGCAACTGCAGGAACTGGATAGCCTTCGCCTAGAAGCTTACGAGAACTCCAGAATATACAAGGAAAAGATGAAGGCTGTACATGATCAAAACATCAAGAAGAAAGAGTTCCAATCTGGGGATTTAGTCCTCCTTTACAAATCTCGACTAAGGATCATGCCAGGTAAGTTGAGATCAAGATGGGAAGGTCCATACAGAGTAGAGAAGGCCAAACCGGACGGAGTTTATCACCTAAGCCATCCTTCAAGCTCTGAACTTATTAAGGTTAATGGACAACGCCTGAAGCTATACCATGGCGAGAAGATACAGAGAAACAAGGAGCTTGAGATCTTCCTCTTGGAAGATCCCCACATAGCAGAAGATTGAGCTAGTAGAGCGTCCAACTTACGGACGTTAAAGCAAAGTGCTAGGTGGAAGACAGCCCACCATGGTATGATCATTCTTTTCTTTATTTTTAGTTTTTCCTATTCAATAACTCTTCTCTTTCTTAGTACTTTCGTCCATCTACATTTATATGTTTTTATTTAAAAAAAAAATTTGCTACGCGACACGATCGCATCAGCGACGCGTTCGCGTCGCAAGGGGAGTGAAGAAAAAAATAATAATAATAATATAAATGAACAGAAAGTCACGCTGGAGTGTGGTTGGAGGCATGCCAATGGCACAAATCAACCCACGCGACCGCGTCGCTGACGCGTTCGCGTCGCATGGGAATCATGGCCTCCCACGCGGCCGTGTGCCCTGAGTTTTCGACGTAAAAGGGTGCACAATGAAATATTGTGCGAGAGTGGTGCTGGATTGGTGCCGAAAGCACAATCCTTATCACGCGACCGCGTCACCGACGCGGCCGCGTCATCCGTTTTCTGACGCACACTCACGTGATCGCGTGACCCACGCGATCGCGCCACCCCAATTTTGGCAAATAAATCAGTTTGAACAGAGAGTTGTGCTGGTGCGAGGCTGCACTCACGCCCGAAGCATAACATGGGTCACGCGACTGCGTGCCCGACGCGATCGCGTCACCATACTTGAAGCGCATCCACGTGAACGCGTGCCCCACGCGGCCGCGTCTCATGCGCCGCACAGCTCAACCTACAATTGCCACATATCTTATCTTTCTCTCCTCCAAATCCTAATTTTTATTTTCCCTCCTTATTTCTTCCTTCTCCCTTCTTCCTTCTATCTCACCTATCACTCTCTCTCTCACCTCCATTACCAAGGTTCTATTTTCTTTTTCCCTCTTCTCTTTTCTATCATTCTTATTATTTTATATGTTATTTTCTTTTTCTTTCCTTTTTCTTTTCATTATTCATATTTTCCTTCTTCTTCTTTTCCTTTTACATGGTGTTAGAAATTTATTTGAGTCATTATTCCTCATTATGTGCTTGTGGATTGTTGCAATTTGTTTGACAATTATTATTTTTAAGGGATTGCTTGCATGTTCACCTTCATACTTTCTATATCTTATTTACCACGAATGCCATGTGTTTGTGAAAAAGCCCATATAGCATTATGCACTTTTCTACATTACTTTACTCTACTATTCAATGCTTGCTTTTCACAATTCTCTTTACTATTATTTTAATTAAATTTAATTGTCAATACAAACATTTTGGCTTGTTACAACTGATGCTTAGTCTATGCTACTCATGCCCTTTTCCGGCATGCCAATAAACACCTTGCATCTACCTATCTTTTGATGCATTGACTATTTTTTCATTGTTGGCCTTTCACATGTACACGAGAGCATGTGTTAATGTCAACTACATCCTAACATGCATCCATCACCACTCTTCCGTTCTCTTCCTTGCTATATATCTATTTGAATTTAATTCACTTTCTCCTCTCTTTTTAGGATGGCCACCAAGAAAGGAAAGGAGAAAGCAACTCCTAAACCCCCAGCAAGAAGAGGCACTAAAAGAGCATTAGTGGCAGAGCCTTCTTCAACCGTAGTCAAGCCCTCAACAAAAAGAGTTAAGAGAATAAGAAAGGTTGATGAAAAGGAGAAAGCCTTTCCAGCTAAGGACACTGCGCGATTTCCCAATCGCTACTGTGAGCAGATGTTCCCTATCCTGGCAGAAAGGAACTATAACAATGAATACCTTCTTATCCTCCCGTCCAGTATTGTTACATTTGTTGAGCCGCAAATTGAACGAAGACAATGGGGTTTCCTACGGAAACAGCCAAGGAAGGTCAATCTTTCTTGGGTAGTTGAGTTCTACTCTAACTTCTACATGCCACCCCTGCAGTCTGTTTATGTCCGACAGAAGCAAGTTTCCATCACAGAAGCGGCCATTCAGCAAGCTCTGGGTCTTCCCCCTATTCCAGCAGGAATGGACGCCTTTCAAGAAGCTGCACTTAAGCGCCAGAGGTACCAATTTGACTGGGACTCCGTTCTCGGAGTCATCGCATTACCTGGCAGCCGTTGGATCTACGGATACCACCGTACCCGCCCTAAGGGAATCTTGGCTTCAGCACTTACCTTGGAGGCTCGCATATGGGCACAGATCATGTCCCATTACGTCTTTCCGAGCACTCACGAGTCCTCCTTCACTGCGGACATGGCTGTTCTACTATGGTGTATCCTTACAGACCAACCTCTGAATCTCTCAAGACATATCCGGAATGCTATGGGACACGTACAAATTGCGAGCAACTTACCTTTCCCCGCCTTGGTCTCAGATCTTGTCTCAGTAACCGGAGTCTCCTACAGAGCTGGGGACACCAAAGCCGTGCTTCCACGGGATGATCAGTATGTCCCTAACGGGAAATACCTCAGACTTCCAGCAGCCCCTACAAGCCTTCCTACTGCTCCAGTTGAAGATAACCCTTCTTCAACACCACAAGCACCTACAACTGATGAATTGCTCCAGCAGATAATCACAAGGTTGGATCGGCAAGAACACAAAGCTAAGTTGAGAAAGCGCCGTAACAACCGAAGATTCAAACACCTCAGGGAGCTACTTAGAGGAGATTGCAGAGACTCAGACACCCCGGATTCCACTTCTCTTACCAGCAAAGGGAGCCATGACGGTCCCGATTGTGGAGATACTGCTACCAGCCCACCCCTGTTCTTGATAGATGGCACCGAGGGCGGTGCAAAGCCTTAAGTGTGGGGAGGTCGGTCAGTACCTATCTTCCGGAGGTAATTTCTCTTCTCTAGCACCAATAATTAGGATATTTTAGTTATATTTTCTTTCTTTTATAGAATAGAATAAATTGCATAGGTTAGGATAGTTGCATGCATGTTCTACTTGATTGAAAAGACAATAAATTTCTTTTAAGACTCTATCTTTGGAACAAAATTTCACTAATTTTTCAAAATTTTTATGATAAATTTGCTTGAGTTGTATTTGGAACATGATGTTTGAGCTAAAGAACACACAACCTGTGAAAGATTTGAGCCTTTATGTATGGTTACATTATTTAACCATAATTATTTCATTCCTGTGTGTTTACTTCTCTATGATTGAAATCTATATTTTGTTTTATCTTATATGTCCAATATTTATTATATTTGCATGCTTGCACATGATTGAGGCCATTATTTATTTAAACTCACTTATCCAAATTAAGCCTACCCTTTTCAATTACCTTTGTTAACCACTTTGAGCCTTTAAATCCTATTTGTTCTATATTTTACCACATTACTAACCTTAAGCTGAAAAATAATTGTATATCCCAAATTGAATCTTTGGTTAGCTTAAGATAGAATTGTGTGTGCTAGTTAAGTATGGGAAATTGTGGGAACAAAAGTTGTTAAGGGAATGTGTCATGAGAATTTAATGGGAATTTGGATACCTACTCATGTGAAACTATAAGAATTAAAAATCTATGTGCATTGATAAGCTATATTTATTTCAATGTCAAAAAAAAAAAATAAGGGGACAAAATTACCCCAATGTTAAATTTAGAACTCAAAGATCAATGCACATATGATAGAATCAAATACAAAGTCGATACATGAGTATCGATTGAGAAAGGGAATTCTAGGTAGCTAGGTATGAACTTTAAGATTACATTAAAAATATATAGGTTGGGTTGAAGCTTGGGCTAATTAAAGATTCAATTTATCAGCTCACTTAACCATATGTATACCCCTACCTGTACCTTGGTCCCATTACAACCCTGAAAAGACCTCATGATGTTTGCATTGGTATATTAACTGTTGTTGATTGGTTAGGAGAAAAAAAGTTAGAAGCATGATTAGAGGATAGTGATTTGATTACCCTATACACTAGAGATTAGAGCGTACACACATTATCAGTGAGGGTTCAATGCTTGAATTTTCATGTTCCCTGCTTTCAGGAGCTATCTTCTTGCACTTTTATCTGTTTTATTGTATGATGATAGAATTAGTGGAATTTAATTTGTAATTGTTTTGAAGAGCTTATTTACTTTTGATCAAGTGGGCAAGAATCATATGGTTGCATTTATTTATATATATATAGGCTTGCATTGCATTTCATGAGTTTCTACATGTTCATACTTATTCCTTTATCTCCTTCAATTAAGCATGAGGACATGCTAATGTTTAAGTGTGGGGAGGTTGATAAACCACTATTTTATGGTTTATATTGTGTTTAATTGTGTGGTTTTATCATGATCCTTACCCACTTATTCATTAAATTAGCATGAAATTATAATTTCTTCCTGAATTTATAACATGTTTGAAAACTCCTTGCTAGAGACTTTAATTATGTATTTTTAATTCTCCTTTGTTCCATTCGATGTCGTGATCTGTGTGTTGAGTGTTTCAGACTTTATAGGGCATGAACGAGTTGGAGATTAGAAAGGAAGCTAGCAAGAATGGAAGGAACACAAGAATTTGAGGAGATAACCAGCGACGCGGCTACATGGCTCACGCGGCCACACGGATTGGAAAAGCTCAAGCGACGCGGTAGCGTGGACGACGCGAACGCGTGGCAAGGAAAAGCGCGAATGATGCGTCCGCATGGGTGACGCGATCGTGTGACATATGCGATCTGCATAATCTGCAAAATTCCCTGGGGGCGGTTTTGGACCTTATTTCGACCCAGTTTTCAGCCCGGAACAGCAGACTAGAGCCAGAGAATATGCAGAAACAAAAGACAACATTCATTCTAGACAGTTTTCAGTTTTAGATCTAGTTTTACTCCCTTAGTTTTTTTTTCTCTCTAGGTTTTAGAATTTTAATTTTCAATTGGTCTTAGCATTGGAACATTGAGAAGAGTTATTTCCTCATCAAGACTTCGTCATTCTAGTTCGTTCTCTTAACTTGGTTTTATTCTTCCATGTTCTTTGCTTTGTTCAATTTTGTCATTTGAATACATTCATGATTATTTAATACAAGGATTATTTCTTCCATTTTAATTTATTTTCCATTCCAATAATCATGTCTTATTTTAATTCTCTTTCATATGTTATGGAATTATTATTTGCAATGAGCGAGTAGTTTCTTCACTTGATGGAGAGTTGATTGAAAGAAACTCTTGAGTTGGAAGGATTGAGAGAGAATTTGTAATTGGGTTAACTGTTGGATTGCCATCCAGTCACCAATACCAATCCCTTTGAACTAAGTGGGTTGCAACTCGTGAACAGATCTAGCATTCCAACTTGTTTGGCTTTCCTTTACCTAGTAAAGGATAACTAAACAGAACAACCATTAATTATAAATTAATCTTGAAATCATCTGATCAATAATAGAGATTCCAACTAATCAACTCCCAGTCAAGGCTTTTATTCATATTATTTGAATTTTCTCAATTTAATTTTCCATCTACTTAACTCAACTTTTTGGAACATCTGATTAATAAAATAGCACACTTTTCTCCAACTCGTTGGGAGACGACCTGGGACTTAAACTCCCAGTAATTTTTAATTTAAACTCTCTGTGACATATTTCTAAATTGATAGGCAGATTTTCGGTGAGTTAAGAACTATACTTACAATGTAACAATTTTAATAATTTTTAATTCACCAACTTCTGTGCCTCATCAATCTCTATCCCAGTTTATATTTTATTTATGTTTTTATTATCGATTCACCATACTATTTGAATCCGCCTGACTGAGATTTACAAGGTGACCATAGCTTGCTTTAGGCCGACAATCTCCGTGGGATCGACCCTTACTCACGTAAGGTTTATTACTTGGACGACCCAGTGCACTTGCTGGTTAGTTGTGCGAAGTTGTGATAAAGAGTTGAGATTGCAATTGTGCGTACCAAGTTGTTGGCGCCATTGATGATCACAATTTCATGCACCAGAGATCCTTCCCTTCTTCGAAATGAATTGGGTAGTCGCCGACTTTATTTGTAGCTTTTCTTTGTTTGTTTGTTTGTTTGCCAATCTATCCTTTTCTTAATTGCAACTTGATTTGCTTGATTTTCTATTTTAGATATGGTGAAGTCTGCAGATTCCATGAAAGCCTATCATCGGGCTAAGAAGGCGACAGCTGCCTCTAACATCTCGCCTAAGACTGCTGAGGGAGAATCTTCTCAGGTTCCTCCAAAGAAACCAACATCGAGTGTTTCTAGGCCGAGGAAGGTTATCCCAACCCCTCAGGTCCAAATTATTTCTTCTGACCCAGTTCGACCATCTACTGGTGCTGCCTTTTCTCCTACTGCTGGCCCTCCTCCTAAAAAACAAAAAACTGTTGAACCTTATGACTTGGATGCCCCAGATTTTGATGCTGTGGGGTTTGTTGATAATCAGATTGCCCCCTTTGGTCAAATTCCAATGGATGATGTGTCCATCCTACATCACTTGAATTTTATTACCAGTAACAGTATCCGGATGGCCCATATGGGAGCGGCTTTGTTTCATACTGTCCAAGGTTCCCCAGTTCATGCAACTAAGGCTTTTCTGGAGGATGCCAAGTCAGAATTTGATAGGGTTTAAAGGTTTAAAGGATGAGCTTGATGCTAGGATCAATAAACTGGAGTTGGATTTGGAGAAGGAGAAGTCCCGCGCTACCAGTGCTGAAGCGGCTGCAAATTTGGCGGAGGAAATGGCGAAGAAGCATAAAGAGAGTTATACCCGTACTTACGCCGAGGTGTTGGAGCTGAGGGAGAGGCTTGACTCTGCTCGTGCGGATTATGCCGATCTCCAGGGTTATCTAGTAGATATTGTGACGGGTGCTTATGACAACTTGAGGGCCCAGGTTTGAGTTGTTGCTCCTGAACTCGACCTGACTCTCTTTAGCTTAGACAATGTAGTGGAGGATGGCAGAATTGTGCCTTCACTTGACGATGACGATGATGGGCCTCCTCCTGTACCGCCAGCCAAAGCCTTTGTTGCCCCGTCTTCTTCAAACCCTTCTGATGAGGTCGACCATTCCCAACCTGATCCTGATTGTCAAATTCTTAATCGGGAGGATGGGACTGTGGATGCTACGCCTATGAATATCGTTCCTCTTCCTTTCGCCAGGGATGCTACTACTGGGGAAACTTTGATCCCCTTATGATTTCTTGGTTTTATCTGTACAGCCCGATTTGTGAGATTTTGAACTCTGTTTTTTGTATCTTTGTTTATGGTTTTGGTTCCTGTTCCGAAGGTTACCTGAAACTGTAGGTCGATCTCGGATGAGATCTTTTGTTCTGGTCGGAGATGATGTGCCGGCAGTGAGTGGAGGCCGGAGCTATCGTATCCAACTTGTTAAGCTTGGCTGCACTGCTGATCCTTCGTCCTCGGAGGGTGGGAGGTACCTGCAATGGACTCCGATGCTTAAGTTAGCAAGGGTATTAAGTAGGTTTTTAGTAGAATCAGAGTATGAGTTATACTTGGGTGCTCTAGTGTATTTAAAGTAGTGTCGAGTGACCTTTTTAGATAAGATTAGTTAGTTATCTTATCTTATCTTATCTTATCTTTTGGGTGAGGTCATCTTATCATCAAGGGAACCCGCCCTTATCTCTGTAGGCTTGGACCGCCTTTGGATTTGGGTCGTGTTCCTCTATCTGGGCCCTTTATTGGGATTTTCTGGCGATTTGGCCGAGCTCTTTAAGAAGAGGTCAGATAGTCTGACTTGAAGAGGTCGGTCGCCTTGTCGTTAAACATCTTGGGTCGGATAGCTCGACCCAGGGTATGAATAGTGCCCCTGCTCGAGTTTGGTCTTTCTTTAGGAGGTCGAGCCTTCGTTTTAGGGCTTCGATCCTTTCTCTGGTGAAGCCGAACTCGAGCATCTGTCGACTTCTTCTTTGTAGAGTTCTTCTTTTTTGAATGCAGAATATTTTCTTCTAAAAGCGCGCGCTTTTATATTAGCGCTCTGGTCTTGGGAATGTGCGAGGGTTTAATACCCTCATTAATTGATTTTTAATGCCCCATTTCCCTTGGCTCTTTTATTTTGAACTTTACACACAGAAACGGTTTCTCTTCTCTGTTTTAATTATAACTTCCCCCTTTCCTCTCTCACTTTCTATTTTCGCCTGAATTTTGTGTTTTTGCCGATTTTTTCCTGCGATGTTGCTTGGTGACTGTCAGTGCTTTGCTTTGAAAGGCGATTCCAGATTCCATTCTCCGTCTTCAATTGCTTTGAAGATTTCTCCTTTTTCCCGGTTGGTTCCGTTTCCTATTCTTTTACTTTGTTGCTTTGCATTATGTAATTTCTGGTTTTGACTTTAAAAAGTTTGAACCTTTTGTATCGCCGTACATCTGCTTGTTTACTATTGTGGGGGGTTTTTCTTACTTTTGAAATGATCCTTCTGTACTCTAGGGTTTGTACTGCTTATTTTTCTTCTTTTGTGAACTGCATGAACCTGCTTGCTTTTTCGAAAGATTGCTCCTTTGATGTCTTACACCATGTTGATAGTTTTCTTTGCTGATGAATTTCGTAAAGGATCTTGATGCTTTTTTATTTCTCTAAAAAAGGTTGTGTTTTTGATGGCTTCTTCTTAACACGTTTTGTTATTTGGTTGCTTCATTTGTTGATCAAACTGAGACGGTGGGTCTGGAGCTTTTGATGGTTTTATCTGTGACTCGTGGCTTTCTACTCAAAGTGTCGTTTTAGTTGAAAAAAAGGGGTCATTATCTTTCTGTATCGAGGTGTAGGCTTGTAGGTTTTCCTGAGTCCTTGTTCTGTTAACTGCCTCCAAAGGATGCCCCTGGATCTTTTTGGTGTGGGTCCTGGGTTTCCTTTTGTTGCTTGTACTGCGCTGGATTATGTTTGGCCGAGTTGTTTTGATTTTGTCCGAGATATTTTTTAGTAATCCAATCTTCTTTTCTTGTTTGTAGGACTAGTTGGCCATGTCTTCTCGCAAAAATATTGTCGAGGCGTCTTCTAAGGTTCCTGAGGGGATGTCTGATTGGTTGGACTCCCTTGTGTTGCTGTGTGTTTCTTTAGACAATTCTGAATTTTGCGTAGAGCTTAGAAAACATCATCAAATTTGTAGCAGTGGAGATCAGGAGAACAATTACGAGTTGGTAGCACCTGATTCTGACAATAGGGTTTGCTTCCCTGTCCTGACTCAGGGGGAGCGTCCCTTTTTCTATGCATATGACTTCTTTTTTAGCCAAATGAACATCACCCTTCCCTTTACTTCTTTTGAAACTGACCTGTTATGGTCCTATAACGTTGCCCCTTCTCAGCTTCATCCAAATTCTTGGGATTTTATCAAGATTTTTCAGTTGGTTTGTCGAGAATTTACTGTTACTCCTTCTCAAACTCTCTTTTTGTATCTTTTTGTGTTGGCCAAGCCTGGAACTACCAAGTAGAAGGCTTCTTGGATTTCTTTTAGGTCTGCCCAGGGGCACAAGGTTTTTCTATGTATGATGAATCTTTTCGGGATTTTAAGAATTACTTCTTTAAGGTCCGGGCTGTTGAAGGAGCTCGGCCTTTCATTTTCGATGAGAATAACAAACCCCGCTTTCCTTTACAGTGGCAGAAGAACGTAGTGGTATCCTGGTATACCTGGGAGATGTTGGACGAGGTCGAGTAGGCCTTTGTAAATGTCTTGGAGGATATGAAGGACACTTTTTGGTCAACTGTTTGTATCTTTCCCAAGCTTCATAGAGGGATTCACCTTCTTTCTGGCTGAAGGTTTGAACATCAGCTCTAAGCTTGCTCAGCTTTTGAGGAAGAAAGTACTTGGCTAAGAAAGCCGTGACCAGCTTATCCCAAGAGTTCAGGCTGTCTTTAGGTTGAGAATCCAACCATAATCTAGCTCTGTCTCTTACAGCAAAAGGGAAAAGCATGAGCCTGTAGACTTCAGGATCTACTCCATTAGTCTTAACAGTATCACATATCTGCAAGAATTCAGTTAAGAACTGAAAAGGATCTTCAGATGGAAGTCCATGAAACTTGCAGTTCTACTGCATCAGAGAAACTAATTGAGGTTTCAGCTCAAAGTTGTTTGCTCCAATGGCAGGAATGGAGATGCTTCTTCCATGTAAATTGGAATTAGGTGCAGTAAAGTCACCAAGCATCTTCCTTACATTATCATTATTTTCGGCTGCCATCTCCTCTTCCTGTTCGAAAATTTCTGAAAGGTTATCTCTGGATTGTTGTATTTTAGCTTCTCGTAATTTTTTCTTCAGAGTCCTTTCAGGTTCTGGATCTGCTTCCACAAGAATGTTCTTATCCTTGCTCCTGCTCATATGACAAAGAAGAGGGCACAGAAAAATAATAATAATAATAGAGATTCTCTTTACCACAGTATAGAGGTTCCCTTATGTAAGTGGAAGAAGAGGGGGAGACAAAGAATGTGATGTAAAGGAAGAAACACAACTGTACGGATGGAAGAGATGTGAGATGAGATGTTAGGATAAGAATGAATAAATAGAATAGGATGGGGGAGGGATAATTTTCGAAAATTATTTTGAAAAAGAGTTAGTGATTTTTGAAAATGGTTTTTGAAAAATGTTAGTAATTTTCGAAAATTTTTGAAATAAAAAATAAAAATAATTAGTTAATTAAAAAGAAATTTTTGAAAAAGAGGGGAGATATTTTCGAAAATTAGAGAGAGAGAGTTAGTTAGGTAGTTTTGAAAAAGTTAAGAAACAAACAAAAAGTTAGTTAGTTAGTTGAAACAAATTTTGAAAAGATAAGAAGTTAGGAAGTTAGAAAAGATATTTTGAAAAGATATTTTTGAAAAAGATAAGATAAGAAGATATTTTTGAAAAGATATGATTGAAATTAGTTTTGAAAAAGATTTGATTTTTAAAATCACAATTAATGACTTGATTCATAAGAAATCACAAGATATGATTCTAGAACTTAAAGTTTGAATCTTTCTTAACAAGCAAGTAACAAACTTCAAATTTTTGAATCAAAACATTAATTGATTATGTTATTTTCGAAAATTTGGTATAAAAATAAGAAAAAGATTTTTTTGAAAAATATTTTTGGAATTTTCGAAAATAACTAAGAATTTTGAAAAAGATTTGATTTTTGAAAAAGATTTTGAAAAAGATAAGATTTTCAAATTGAAAATTTGATTTGACTCATGAGAAACAATTTGATTTTTAAAAAATTTTGAAAAAGTCAATCCAAATTTTCGAATTTGATGAGAGAAAAAGGGAAAGATATTTTTTTTTATTTTTGAATTTTTTATGAAAAACATGAAAATTATGCAATGCATGAAATTTTTAGATCAAAACAATGAATGCATGCAAGAATGCTATGAATGTCAAGATGAACACCAAGAACACTATGAGTGTCAAGATGAACATCATAGACACAATTTTGAAAAATTTTTAATGCAAAGAAATCATGCAAGACACCAAACTTAGAATTCTTTAATGCTTACACACTAAGAATTCAAGAATGCATATGAAAAACATGAAAAGACACAAAACAAAAAATCATCAAGATCAAACAAGAAGACTTACCAAGAACAACTTGAAGATCATGAAGAACACTATGAATGCATGATATTTTCGAAAAAATGCAAGATGCATATGCAAGTGACACCAAACTTATAATGTGACTCAAGACTCAAACAAGAAACAGAAAATATTTTTGATTTTTTGAATTTTTAATTTTTTTGGATTTTTTTCGAAAAATTAATTAAAAAAAAGAAAAAATAGGGATTCCAAAATTTTTAATATGAATTCCAGGAATCTTGCCATGTTAGTCTAAAACTTCAGTCCAGGAATTAGACATGGCTCACTAGCTAGCCAAGCTTTCAATGAAAGCTCCAATCCAAAACACTAGACATGGCCAATGGCCAGCCAAGCTTCAGCAAACATATGAATGTAATTCATTCAATTTTAATCCAAAACCTCAGTCCAAAAGAATTTAGACATGGCTTTTCAGCCAGCCAGGCTTTAGCATGCTTCATGAAACACTAGAATTCATTCTTAAAAATTCTGAAGAATAATTTATTTTTGAAAACATTTTTAATTTTTTCGAAAACAGATGAGAAAAGTTTTGAAAATTTTTTTTTTGAAAAATTTTTGAAAAGAAAACGAAAAGAAAGTTACCGAATCTGAGCAACAAGATGAGCCATTAGTTGTCCAAACTCGAACAATCCCCGGCAACGGCGCCAAAAACTTGGTGCACGAAATTGTGATCTCCAGGCTCGAACAAATCCTGGTAATGGCTCCAAAGCTTGGTGCTCGGATCTTAATTCATAATTGTCACAACTTCGATACAACTAACCAGCAAGTGCACTGGGTCGTCCAAGTAATACCTTACGTGAGTAAGGGTCGAATCCCACGGAGATTGTTGGTATGAAGCAAGCTATGGTCACCTTGTAAATCTCAGTCAGGCAGATATAAAGTGATAATGGTGTTTTCGAATATTATATAATAAAATAGGGATAGAGATACTTATGTAATTCATTGGTAGGAGTTTCAGATAAGCGAATGGAGATGCTTTTTGTTCCTCTGAACCTCTGCTTTCCTGCTATCTTCATCCAATCAGTCTTACTCCTTTCCATGGCTGGCTTTATGCAAGGGCATCACCGTTGTCAGTGGCTACATCCCCTCCTCTCAGTGAAAGATATGCTCACATGCTCTGTCACAGCACGGCCATTCATCTGTCGGTTCTCGATCATGCTGGAATAGGATTCACCCTCCTTTTGCGTCTGTCACTAACGCCCAACAATCGCGAGTATGAAGCTCGTCACAGTCATTCAATCATTGAATCCTACTCAGAATACCACAGACAAGGTTTAGACCTTCCGGATTCTCTTGAATGCTGCCATCATTCTAGCTTACGCCACGAAGATTCTGGTTAGGAGATCTAAGAGATACTCATTCTAGCTTAATTCATGTAGAACAGAAGTGTTTGTCAGGCACGCGTTCATAGGGGAGAATGGTGATGAGCGTCACACATAATCATCACCTTCATCACGTTCTTGGGTGCGAATGGATATCTTAGAAGCGAAATAAGAAGAATTGAATAGAAAACAGTAGTACTTTGCATTAATCTTTGAGGAACAGCAGAGCTCCACACCTTAATCTATGGAGTGTAGAAACTCTACCATTAAAAATACATAAGTGAAGGTCCAGGCATGGCCGAGATGGCCAGCCCCCTAAAACGTGATCAAAGGATCATAAGGTAATCCAAAGATGCCTAATACAATAGTAAGAGGTCCTATTTATAATAAACTAGCTACTAGGGTTTACATGAGCAAGTATTTGATGCATAAATCCACTTCCGGGGCCCACTTGGTGTGTGTTTGGGCTGAGCTTAAGTGTTGCACGTGCAGAGGCCATTTGTGGAGTTGAACGCCAGTTTTTGTGCCAGTTTGGACGTTCAACTCTGGTTTTGGATCTTTTTCTGGCGCTGGACGCCAGATTTGGGTAGAAAGCTGGCGTTGAACGCCCATTTACGTCGTCAATTCTTGGCCAAAGTATGAACTATTATATATTGCTGGAAAGCCCTGGATGTCTACTTTTCAACGCAATTGAAAGCGCGCCATTTCGAGTTATGTAGCTCCAGAAAATCCACTTTGAGTGCAGGGAGGTCAGAATCCAACAGCATCAGCAGTCTTTTTTCAACCTCTGAATCTGATTTCTGCTCAAGTCCCTCAATTTCAGCTAGAAAATACCTGAAATCACAGAAAAACACACAAACTCATAGTAAAGTCCAGAAATGTGAATTTAACACAAAATCTATTAAAAACATCCCTAAAAGTAACTAGATCCTACTAAAAACATACTAAAAACAATGTCAAAAAGCGTATAAATTATCCGCTCATCAATGTAGTTTCTAGAGAGAGAGGTTCTCTCCTCTCTCTTAGGATTAGGATTTAGGACTTCTCTTAGTTTTTGGAGTGACTCTCAATCCCAGGTTCTTTATTTTTATTTATTTTTCCAATTTAATTTATGAACTCTTCCATGTTACATATAATTTTCTTAATTAATGTTATTTGAGGTATTTCAGTTTATGATTGCTTTCTTTAATTTATGTTATTGTTGCTTTACATCTGAAGGCATTTTTATTCCAGCAAATTTACTTTTTCCCTTTTTGGTTTTGGTTAAGAAATCAGTAACTCAGGAGTTATCTTATCTCAACATAATTGATAACTGTTATCTTTGTTAATTGAACTAAACTTCAATAATCCCAACCTTTTCTTAGGAAATAAATAGGATTCGAAGATCAAACTAATTAGTCCCTTGACTTTCCTTTGCTTCAGCAAGGGTTAACTAAGTGGAATTAAGATCCAACTTTCATTGTTTTTGATAAGGATAACTGAGCCTAGACTTCCAATTTCTCATACCTTGCCAAAAGTTTATTTTACAGTTATTTATTTATTTTATTTGTCATTTAAATATACCTGTGCCCATTGCCCAAACTCAACATCCCCCAATTTACAAACTCATAACCAATAATAAGAACACACCTCCCTGCAATTTCTTGAGAAGAGGACTCGAGGTTTAAATACTCGGTTATCAATTTTAAAGGGGTTTGTTACTTGTGACAACCAAAACGTTTGTACGAAGGAATTTCTGTCTGTTTAGAGACTATATCTACAACGCAACTGTTTTTATGAAATTCTTTACTGGCAAAAATACCCAATGTCAAAATGGCGCCGTTGCCGGGAAATTGCAAACGTGTGCCTTATTATTGGTTATTGTAAATATTTGCTTTTTGATCTGTTTTTATTTTTATTTTTATTCTTTTTTTTACTTTTTCGTAAATTAAGAGGTTATTGATTTTTATTTTAAAATTTTTTTATCTTATCTTATCTTATTTCAAAAATCAAATTTCAAAATTCAAATTTAAAAATTTTCAAATTTCAAATTCAAAATTTAAATAACCTTTTAATTTCAATTTATTTTTATTTTTAATTTTTATTTGCTACTATGAACTCTCACCCCTTTGGCTATGAGTCTGGTTACAATAATGTTGCAGGAAGAAGAAATTACAATGAGAACAGGCATCAAGGTTGGAACAATCAAAGATGGGAGGAGCCACAAGGATTTGATCAACCCTCATGGCAACAACCACCACCATATGCCTATGAATCCTCTCCTCAACATGACTTTGAACCACCAAACTCACAAGCCCCTTTCCGCCATTCACCTCCATATGACCCTAACTCTCAACCACCATACCATCCACCTTATGAGCCATATGAACCATATATAGAACCACCCCAATTCCAACCCAATTACTCACAAGAACCACCACTTCAATATTCACCATCTCCATATCCATCAATCCAAGAGCACTATGATCCTATTTATGAAAGCTGAGTGCATCAAGAGACAAAGGATCGTTTCAAGGAAACAGTGGATCGATTTCAGGCAACCATTCGTCAATTGGAGCAAGCGATAAATCAATTAGCTTCCCGACGTTCGGACACTCAAGGAACCCCCATGGCTTCATGTGGACAATCTAATGATGAACATAGCATGAAGGAGACATTAGAAACTCCGGTAGACAGTACGGAACATGACTTTGTACTGGAACAAATGGAAGAAGCTGTAATTATCAAAGAAAAAGAATTGGTTGAAGACTTAGGAGATGCAGAACCTCCATGGGAAAGTCCAGTCATAGAACCCCCTTTCAAGACGTTTGAAATTGATGCTGAGGAGGGTGTACAACCTCCAAGGCATATCACAGTTGAAGACTTAGAAGAGGTTGATCAAGAGATGGAGATTCAAGAAGAAGAAGCACAACCTCCCATGCCCTTGGAAGGCAATGAAGAGAAGATTGAATTGGAAGAAAGCTACCAAGAGGAAGAGGTTGAAATTGAAGAAGCTTGCAAAGAGGTGGTAATTATTAGAGAAGAGCACAAGGGAGTGAAGCTTGCAATTTCTTTAAAAATACCTCCCCCTAAGTTGCCATCATCCTTCACAACATTCAAGTGGGTAAAATTCATATCCCTTAGCTTTCTAATTCCACTTGAATATGGGCTACTGGAGACGGATGGTCAACTTAGAGCTCTTTGTAACATTAAGAGTAAGAGAAAGATGGCCAGTGGTAAGAATTGTCCTGCAAGGTTCATCATGGTTGGAAGCTTTAAGTTTAAATGCAAAGGTTGGTGTAAGGCTCAACTGAATGGGTCTAGGAAGCTGTTTGGTAGCTGCAGTGAGAATTCAAATTACTTATCACCCAGTTGAAAAAATACAGATCCCGACAAGGATGGGTGTAAAAGCAAGATTTGGGATCCTGGAATCTGCTCTGACACTTGTTACTCCGGGAGCCTAAGAATCTGTTTGAAGCTTCTTAAGGGCTTTACATGCTTAGTTTAGGACCCCGGAGGTTACTAGAAGTACAAACACTGGTGGAGATTCCTGGATGAGTTCAAGCACAAGCCACCATAACAGGGAGCTCACCAAATGTCCAACTTAAGGACTTTAACTAAAAGTGCTAGGTGAGAGACAACCCACCATGGTATGATCGTTTCTTTTTCAATTTTATTTCATATTGTTTGTTTTTATTTTATTTTAATTTTCATTGAACCTGGAGTTGTGCATAACATTCATATTAGCATTGTATTCTGCATTTTTCATGCATAAAAAAAAAAAAAACACGCACGCGACGCGGCAGCGTCGCTGAGGCGTCCGCGTCACCAGTGCGTTTTGGAAGAAAAGAATTGAACAGAGAGTTACGCAGGAGCAGGGCTGGAGGCGTGCCAATGGCACAATTCACCCCACGCGACCGCGTCATATGGGAATAATGGCCTCCCACGCGATCGCGTGACCCACGCGACCGCGTGCCCTGGAATTCGACGTAACAAGGTGTATGGCCGAAGGTTGAGCTGGAATTGGGCTGGACTCGTGCTGGAAGCCTAAGCCCTACCACGCGACCGCGTGCCCCACGCGGCCGCATCATTTTAAGAAAATGGCCATCCACGCGATCGCGTCAACCACGCGACCGCGTCACCCTGGATTTTGGCAATACCAAGTTTTGAACAGAGAGTTGTGCGACCGTGAGGCTGCACTCGCACCACTAGCATAAATCGAGTCACGCGATCGCGTGCCCCACGCGTCCGCGTCACCCAACTTTATCGCGCACCACGCGACCGCGTCACCCATGCGTCCGCGTCGCTTGCACTGCACAGCTTATCCTAATTTGTCAAATATCTTATCTTTTCTCCCCAATCCTAATTTTTCCTCCCTCCTTTCTTACTTACTTCTTCTTCCCTTCTTTCCCTTCTCATTCTTCTTATCTTTTATTTTATTTTACTTAATTTATTTGAATATTTCATTCATTGCATTTTAATTTAGTGCATATTTTTATTTTCTTTTCTAAATTTATCATTTTTCCTTTGTTGTTGAATTTTCTTATTCAACTGTTGCATCTTCTCTTGAATTATTTTGGGTGCTTAGTGACTTGTTTTATTCTGGATAGGTAATATTATTTATATCAATGCCAATCTTTTATACTTGTATTACTTTTACATTGACATGAATTTTTATTATCTCTCCTTACCCACACTCTCTTCCCTATTTTTGCAAATTTTTGCATTCCTGATTTGCCATGTACTTCTACTATTTTCTCATTTGCATGTTGTAGCTACCATGTAATACCCTTATTATCTGGCATTAACACCCATATTTTATTTATTTTCTATCTTTATTTTTGGGTTACTTTTTCTTTTCCCTCTTCTTTCAGGACGGCCACCACGAAGGAAGCGGAAAAACTTCTTAAGGGAAGACAATACAAGTCCATCTGCACAATCCTTGAAGAAGAGCACTGGTGCACGAAATTGTGATCTCCAGGCTCAACAAATCCTGGTAATGGCTCCAAAGCTTGGTGCTCTGATCTTAATTTATAATTGTCACAACTTCGATACAACTAACCAGCAAGTGCACTGGGTCGTCCAAGTAATACCTTACGTGAGTAAGGGTCGAATCCCACGGAGATTGTTGGTATGAAGCAAGCTATGGTCACCTTGTAAATCTCAGTCAGGCAGATATAAAGTGATAATGGTGTTTTCGAATTTAATATAATAAAATAGGGATAGAGATACTTATGTAATTCATTGGTAGGAATTTCAGATAAGTGAATGGAGATGCTTTTCATTCCTCTGAACCTCTGCTTTCCTGCTATCTTCATCCAATCAGTCTTACTCCTTTCCATGGCTGGCTTTATGCAAGGGCATCACCGTTGTCAGTGGCTACATCCCCTCCTCTCAGTGAATAATATGCTCACGCACCCTGTCACGGCACGGCTATTCATCTATCGGTTCCCGATCATGCTGGAATAGGATTCACCCTCCTTTTGCATCTGTCACTAACGCCCAGCACTCGCGAGTTTGAAGCTCGTCACAGTCATTCAATCATTGAATCCTACTCAGAATACCACAGACAAGGTTTAGACCTTCCGGATTCTCTTGAATGCCGCCATCATTCTAGCTTACGCCACGAAGATTCCTGTTAGGAGATCTAAGAGATACTCATTCTAGCTTAATTCATGTAGAACAGAAGTGTTTGTCAGGCACGCGTTCATAAGGGAGAAGGATGATGAGTGTCACACATAATCATCACCTTCATCACGTTCTTGGGTGCGAATGGATATCTTAGAAGAGAAATAAGAAGAATTGAATAGAAAACAGTAGTACTTTGCATTAATCTTTGAGGAACAGCAGAGCTCCACACCTTAATCTATGGAGTGTAGAAACTCTACCATATGAAAATACATAAGTGAAGGTCCAGGCATGGCCGAGATGGCCAGCCCCTCTGATCTAAGAACCAGACGTCCCCAGATTGTCAAAAAGACTAGTAAAAGGTCCTATTTATAATAAACTAGCTACTAGGGTTTACATGAGTAAGTAATTGATGCATAAATCCACTTCCTGGGCCCACTTGGTGTGTGTTTGGGCTGAGCCTGAGTGTTGCACGTGCAGAGGCCATTTGTGGAGTTGAACGCCAGTTTCTATGCCAGTTTGGGCGTTCAACTCTGGTTTTGGATCCTTTTCTGGCGCTGGACGCCAGATTTTGGCAGAAGGCTGGCGTTGAACGCCAGTTTACGTCGTCAATTCTTGGCCAAAGTATGGACTATTATATATTTCTGGAAAGCCCTGGATGTCTACTTTTCAACGCAATTGGAAGCGCGCCATTTCGAGTTCTGTAGCTCCAGAAAACCCACTTTGAGTGCAGGGAGGTCAGAATCCAACAGCATCAGCAGTCCTTTTTCAACCTCTGAATCTGATTTTTGCTCAAGTCCCTCAATTTCAGCCAGAAAATACCTGAAATTACAGAAAAACACACAAACTCATAGTGAAGTCCAGAAATGTGAATTTAACACAAAAACTAATGAAAACATCCCTAAAAGTAACTAGATCCTACTAAAAATATACTAAAAACAATGCCAAAAAGCGTATAAATTATCCGCTCATCACAACACCAAACTTAAATTGTTGCTTGTCCCCAAGCAACTAAAAATCAAATAGGATAAAAAGAAGAGAATATACTATAAATTCCAAACTATCAATGAAACATAGCTGCAATCATATGAGCGGGACTTATAGCTTTTTGCCTCTTGAATAGTTTTGGCATCTCACTTTATCCATTGAAGTTTAGAATGATTGGCATCTATAGGAACTTCAGATTTCGAATAGTGTTATTGACTCTCCTAGTTCAGTATGATGATTCTTGAACACAGCTTCTTTATGAGTCTTGGCCGTGGCCCTAAGCACTTTGTTTTCCAGTATTACCACCGGATACATAAATGCCACAGACACATAATTGGGTGAACCTTTTCAGATTGTGACTCAGCTTTGCTAGAGTCCCCAATTAGAGGTGTCCAGGGTTCTTAAGCACACTCTTTTTTTTTTTGCTTTGGACCTTGACTTTAACCGCTCAGTCTCAAGTTTTCACTTGACACCTACACGCCACAAGCACATGGTTAGGGACAGCTTGGTTTAGCCGCTTAGACCAGGATTTTATTAATTTAGGCCCTCCTATCCACTGATGCTCAAAGCCTTGGGATCCTTTTTATTTTGCCCTTGCCTTTTGGTTTTAAGGGTTATTGGCTTTTTCTGCTTGCTTTTTCTTTTTCTTTCTTTTTTTTTCTATTTTTTTTTCGCCCCTTTTTTTTTTCTGCAAGCTTTGTTCTTTGCTGCTTTTTCTTGCTTCAAGAATCATTTTTATGATTTTTCAGATTATCAAATAACATGTCTCCTAGTCATCATTCTTTCAAGAGCCAACATATTTAACATTCTTAAACAGCAACTTCAAAAGACATATGCACTGTTCAAGCATACATTCGGAAAACAAGAAGCATCGTCACCACATCAATATAATTAAGTTAAGTTCAAGGATAAATTCGAAACTCATGTACTTCTTGTTCTTTTGAATTAAAACATTTTTTATTTAAGAGAGGTGATGGATTCATAGGACATTCATAACTTTAAGACATAGTTACTACTACTAATGATCATGTAATGAAGACACAAACATAGATAAGCACATAACATAGAAAACGAAAAACAGAAGAAAGAAGAACAAGGAATGAATCCACCTTAGTGATGGTGGCGTTTCCTTCTTGAGGACCCAATGATGTCCTTGAGCTCTTCTATGTCTCTTCCTTGTCTTTGTTGCTCCTCCCTCATTGCTTTTTGATCTTCTCTTATTTCATGAAGCATGATGGAGTGCTCTTGATGTTCCACCCTTAGTTGTCCCATATTGGAACTCAATTCTCCTAGGGAGGTGTTGATTTGCTCCCAATAATTTTGTGGAGGAAAGTGCATTTGAGGCATCTCCGGGATCCCATGGTGATGAGCTTCTTGCGCCTCTTGAGCTCCATGACTGGGCTCTCTTGCTTGCTCCATCTTTTTCTTAGTGATGGGCTTTTCCTCTTTAATGAGGATATCTCCCTCTATGTCAATTCCAGCTGAATTGCATAGGTGGCAAATGAGGTGAGGAAAGGCTAACCTTGCCATAGTGGAGGACTTGTCAGCCACCTTGTAGAGTTCTTGAGGTATAATCTCATGAACTTCCACCTCTTCTCTAATCATGATGCTATGGATCATGATGGCCTGGTCTATAGTAACTTCAGACCGGTTGCTAGTGGGAATGATTGAGCATTGAATAAACTCCAACCATCCTCTAGCTATAGGCTTGAGGTCTAATCTTCTTAGTTGAACCGGCTTGCCTTTGGAGTCAATCTTCCATTGAGCTCCTTCTACACATATGTCCATAAGGACTTGGTCCAACCTTTGATCAAAGTTGACTCTCCTTGTGTAGGGGCGTGCGTTCTCTTCCATGTATGGCAAGTTGAACGCGAACCTCACATTCTCCGGACTAAAATCTAAGTAATTCCCCCGAACCATTGTAACATAGTTCTTTGGATCCGGGTTCTTACTTTGATCATGGTTCTTGGTGATCCATGCATTGGCATAGAACTCTTGAACCATTAGGATGCCGACTTGTTGGATGGGATTTGTTAGAACTTCCCAACCTCTTCTTTGAATTTCATGTCGGATCTCCGGATACTCATTTCTTTTGAGTTTAAAAGGGACCTCAGGGATCACCTTCTTCTTGGCCACAACATCATAGAAGTGGTCTTGATGGACTTTGGAGATGAATCTTTCCATCTCCCATGACTCGGATGTGGAAGCTTTTATCTTCCCTTTCCCTCTTCTAGAGGATTCTCCGGTCTTGGGTGCCATCAATGGTAATGGAAAAACAAAAAAGCTATGCTTTTACCACACCAAACTTAGAATATTGCTCGCCCTCGAGCAATAAACAAAAGAATAGAAGAAGAAGAAGAAGAAATATGGAGAGGGAGAGGGAGATGTGGTTTCGGCCAAGAGGAGTGTAGAGGGGTGTGTTGTGTGAATTTGATGAAGAATGGAGGGCTTTATATAGGGAAGGGAAGGGGGGAAGGTTTCGGCCATATGGGTGGGTTTGGGTGGGAAATTGGTTTTAAATTTTGAAGGTAGGTGGAGTTTATGAGGTAGGTTTATTGGGAAGAGTGGGTGGATGTGAGTGGTGAAGGTTTAATGGGGAAGAGAGATTGAGGTGATTGGTGAAGGGTTTTTAGGGAAGAGTGTTTGTGGGGTTGTGTGAAAGAGAGTGGTGAGAAGAAGTGAGTGGAGGTAGGTGGGGATCCTGTGGGGTCCACAGATCCTGAGGTGTTCAAGGAATTACATCCCTGCACCCATTAGGCATGTAAAAATGCCTTTGTATCCAACTCTGGGCGTTCAGCGCCAGGTTGGTGGCCATTTTGGGCGTTCAACGCCCATTTGTGTGCCATTTCTGGCGTTCAGCGCCCAGAAGCTGCCCATTTTGGGCGTTCAGCGCCAGAACCATGCTCTGTTCTGGCGCTGAACGCCAGACAGATGCTCCTCCAGGGTGTGATTTTTCTTCTGCTGTTTTTGATTCCGTTTTCAATTTTTATATTTATTTTGTGACTCCACATGATCATGAACCTAAGAAAACATGAAAAATAATAAAAATAAGAATTAGATAAACATTGGGTTGCCTCCCAACAAGTGCTTCTTTAATGTCAATAGCTTGACAGTGGGCTCTTATGGAGCCTCACAGATGTGCAGAGCTTTGTTGAGACTCTCCAACTCCAAACTTAGAGTTTGGATATGAGAGTTCAACACCAAACTTAGAGTTTGGTTGTGGCTTCCCAAAACCAAACTTAGAGTTTGACTGTGGGTGCTCTGGTTGACTCTGCTTTGAGAGAAGCTTTTCAAGCTTCCTCTCCATGGTTGCAGAGGGAGATCCTTGAGTTTTGAATACAAGGGAGTTCTCTTTCCATTGAAGGACTATTTCACCTCTGTCAACATCAATCACAGCTCTTGCTGTGGCCAGGAAAGGTCTTCCTAGGATGATGGATTCATCCTCTTCCTTTCCAGTATCCAGGACTATGAAATCAGTAGGTATGTAAAGGCCCTCAACCTTTACTAATACATCTTCTACTTGTCCATAAGCCTGTCTTCTTGAGCTGTCTGCCATCTCTAGTGAGATTTTAGCAGCTTGCACCCCATAGATTCCCAGTTTCTCTATTACAGAGAGGGGCATGAGGTTTATTCCTGAACCAAGGTCACACAGAGCCTTAAAGATCATGGTGCCTATGGTACAGGGTATTATGAACTTCCCAGGATCCTGTCTCTTCTGAGGCAATGTCAGTTGATCCAGATCACTTAGTTCATTGATGAACAAGGGAGGTTCAACTTCCCAAGCATCATTGCCAAACAATTTGGCATTCAGCTTCATGATTGCACCAAGAAACTTGGCAGTTTGCTCTTCAGTGACATCCTCATTCTCTTCAGAAGAGGAATACTCATCAGAGCTCATGAAGGGCATAAGGAGGTTCAATGGAATCTCTATGGTCTCTAGATGAGTCTCAGATTCCTTTGGTTCCTCAGAGGGAAGCTCCTTATTAATCACTGGACGTCCCAGGAGGTCCTCCTCCTTGGGATTTACGTCCTCTCCTCTCCTCAGAGGTTCGGCCATGGCGCTTATGTCAATGGCCTTGCACTCTCCTTTTGGGTTCTCTTCTGTATTGCTTGGGAGAGTACTAGGAGGGATTTCAGTGATCCTTTTACTCAGCTGGCTCACTTGTGCTTCCAGATTTCTAATGGAAGACCTTGTTTCATTCATGAAACTTACAGTGGCCTTAGATAGATCAAAGACTAGATTTGCTAAATTAGAAGCATTTTGTTCAGAGTTCTCTGTCTGTTGCTGAGTGGATGATGGAAAAGGTTTGCTATTGCTAAACCTGTTTCTTCCACCATTATTAAAGCCTTGTTGGGGCTTTTGATCCTTCCATGAGAAATTTGGATGATTTCTCCATGTTGAGTTATAGGTGTTTCCATAAGGTTCACCTAAGTAATTTACCTCTGCTATTGCAGGGTTCTCAGGATCATAGGCTTCTTCTTCAGAAGATGCCTCTTGAGTACTGTTGGATGCAGCTTGCATTCCATGCAGACTCTGAGAGATCATATTGACTTGCTGAGTCAATATTTTATTCTGAGCCAATATGGCATTCAGAGTATCAACCTCAAGAACTCCCTTCTTCATAGGCGTCCCATTACTCACAGGATTCCTTTCAGAAGTGTACATGAACTGGTTATTAGCAACCATGTTAATGAGTTCTTGAGCTTCTGCAGGCGTTTTCTTTAGGTGAATGGATCCACCTGCAGAAGTGTCCAGTGACATCTTTGATAGCTCAGATAAACCATCATAGAATATATCCAGGATGGTCCATTCTGAAAGCATGTCAGAAGGACACTTTTTGGTCAACTGTTTGTATCTTTCCCAAGCTTCATAGAGGGATTCACCTTCTTTCTGTCTGAAGGTTTGAACATCAGCTCTAAGCTTGCTCAGCTTTTGAGGAGGAAAGTACTTGGCTAAGAAAGCCGTGACCAGCTTATCCCAAGAGTTCAGGCTGTCTTTGGGTTGAGAATCCAACCATAATCTAGCTCTGTCTCTTACAGCAAAAGGGAAAAGCATGAGCCTGTAGACTTCAGGATCTACTCCATTAGTCTTAACAGTATCACATATCTGCAAGAATTCAGTTAAGAACTGAAAAGGATCTTCAGATGGAAGTCCATGAAACTTGCAGTTCTGCTGCATCAGAGAAACTAATTGAGGTTTCAGCTCAAAGTTGTTTGCTCCAATGGCAGGAATGGAGATGCTTCTTCCATGTAAATTGGAATTAGGTGCAGTGAAGTCACCAAGCATCTTCCTTACATTATTATTATTTTCGGCAGCCATCTCCTATTCCTGTTCGAAAATTTCTGAAAGGTTATCTCTGGATTGTTGTATTTTGGCTTCTCTTAATTTTCTCTTCAGAGTCCTTTCAGGTTCTGGATCTGCTTCCACAAGAATATTCTTATCCTTGCTCCTGCTCATATGACAAAGAAGAAGGCACAGAAAAATAATAATAATAATAGAGATCCTTTATACCACAGTATAGAGATCCCTGTGTGAGTAGAAGAAGAGAAGAAAAGAAAATCTGAACTCAGAGAGAGAGGGGGTTCGGATTTTTGGTGAGTTGAAGGAAAGATGTTAGTATATCAATAAACAAATAGAAGAAGATGAGAGGGGGAAGTGAATTTTCGAAAACAATTTTTGAAAATGAGTTAGTGATTTTCGAAAATAGTTTTTGAAAAAGGTGAGTATTTTTTTTCGAATTTTTTTTTTTAAAAATCAAAAATAAAAATAATTAGTTAATAAAAAAGAAATTTTTGAAAAAGAGGGAAGATATTTTCGAAAATTAGAGAGAGAGAGTTAGTTAGGTAGTTTTGAAAAAGTTAAGAAACAAACAAAAAGTTAGTTAGTTAGTTGAAACAAATTTTGAAAAGATAAGAAGTTAGGAAGTTAGAAAAGATATTTTGAAATCAATTTTTTTTGAAAAACATAAGATGAGAATATATTTTTGAAAAGATATGATAGAAATTAGTTTTTGAAAAAGATTTGATTTTTAAAATCACAATTAATGACTTGATTCACAAGAAATCACAAGATATGATTCTAGAACTTAAAGTTTGAATCTTTCTTAACAAGTAAGTAACAAACTTGAAATTTTTGAATCAAAACATTAATTGATTAGTTATTTTCGAAAATTTTATATAAAAATAAGAAAAAGATTTTTGAAAAAGATTTTTGGAATTTTCGAAAATAACTAAGAAATTTGAAAAAGATTTGATTTTTGAAAAAGATTTTGAAAAAGATAAGATTTTCAAATTGAAAATTTGATTTGACTCATAAGAAACAACTTTGATTTTTAAAAATTTTTGAAAAAGTCAACTCAATTTTCGAATTTGATAAGAGAAAAAGGGAAAGATATTTTTTTGATTTTTTGATTTTTTATGATGCAAGAGGAAAACACTAAAAGGATGCAATGCATGAAATTTTTAGATCAAAACAATGAATGCATGCAAGAATGCTATGAATGTCAAGATGAACACCAAGAACACTATGAATGTCAAGATGAACATCATAGACATAATTTTGAAAAATTTTTAATGCAAAGAAAACATGCAAGACACCAAACTTAGAATTCTTTAATGCTTAGACACTAAGAATTCAAGAATGCATATGATAAACATGAAAAGACACAAAACAAAAAATCATCAAGATCATACAAGAAGACTTACCAAGAACAACTTGAAGATCATGAAGAACACTATGAGTGCATGATATTTTCGAAAAAATGCAAGATGCATATGCAAGTGACACCAAACTTATGATATGACTCAAGACTCAAACAAGAAACACAAAATATTTTTTATTTTTATGATTTTCTAATTTTTTTGGATTTTTATTTTATATTTTTCGCATATTAAAAGGAAAAATAAGGATTCCAAAAATTTTTAATATGAATTCCAGGAATCTTGCCATGTTAGTCTAAAGCTTCAGTCCAGGAATTAGACATGGCTCACTAGCCAGCCAAGCTTTCAAAGAAAGCTCCAGTCCAAAACACTAGACATGGCCAATGGCCAGCCAAGCTTCAGCAGGTGATCATGGATCAGCAGCAGGTGGATGAGCAACAACTAATTTGCTCTTGATAACAAATTGCAAGCCTCAGTCCAAATGAATTTAGACATGGCTTTACAGCCAGCCAGGCTTCACATGCTTCATGAAACACTAGAATTCATTCTTAAAAATTTTGAATAAATTTTTGAAAACATTTTTATTTTTTTCGAAAACAAAAGAGAAATTTTTTTGAAAATATTTTTGAAAGATTTTTGAAAAGAAAACGAAAAGAAAGTTACCCAATCTGAGCAACAAGATGAACCGTCAGTTGTCCAAACTCAAACAATCCCCGGCAACGGCGCCAAAAACTTGGTGCTGTTGCCGGATCAAAAGGGAATCTGGCACTGATGTTACCGGACCAAAAGCTTGCCGAGAACTCAAACAATCCCCGGCAACGGCGCCAAAAACTTGGTGCACGAAATTGTGATCTCCAGGCTCAACAAATCCTGGTAATGGCTCCAAAGCTTGGTGCTCTGATCTTAATTTATAATTGTCACAACTTCGATACAACTAACCAGCAAGTGCACTGGGTCGTCCAAGTAATACCTTACGTGAGTAAGGGTCGAATCCCACGGAGATTGTTGGTATGAAGCAAGCTATGGTCACCTTGTAAATCTCAGTCAGGCAGATATAAAGTGATAATGGTGTTTTCGAATTTAATATAATAAAATAGGGATAGAGATACTTATGTAATTCATTGGTAGGAATTTCAGATAAGCGAATGGAGATGCTTTTCGTTCCTCTGAACCTCTGCTTTCCTGCTATCTTCATCCAATCAGTCTTACTCCTTTCCATGGCTGGCTTTATGCAAGGGCATCACCGTTGTCAGTGGCTACATCCCCTCCTCTCAGTGAATAATATGCTCACGCACCCTGTCACGGCACGGCTATTCATCTGTCGGTTCCCGATCATGCTGGAATAGGATTCACCCTCCTTTTGCGTCTGTCACTAACGCCCAGCACTCGCGAGTTTGAAGCTCGTCACAGTCATTCAATCATTGAATCCTACTCAGAATACCACAGACAAGGTTTAGACCTTCCGGATTCTCTTGAATGCCGCCATCATTCTAGCTTACGCCACGAAGATTCCTGTTAGGAGATCTAAGAGATACTCATTCTAGCTTAATTCATGTAGAACAGAAGTGTTTGTCAGGCACGCGTTCATAAGGAGAAGGATGATGAGCGTCACACATAATCATCACCTTCATCATGTTCTTGGGTGCGAATGGATATCTTAGAAGAGAAATAAGAATAATTGAATAGAAAACAGTAGTACTTTGCATTAATCTTTGAGGAACAGCAGAGCTCCACACCTTAATCTATGGAGTGTAGAAACTCTACCGTATGAAAATACATAAGTTCAGGTCCAGGCATGGCCGAGATGGCCAGCCCCTCTGATCTAAGAACCAGACGTCCCCAGATTGTCAAAAAGACTAGTAAAAGGTCCTATTTATAATAAACTAGCTACTAGGGTTTACATGAGTAAGTAATTGATGCATAAATCCACTTCCTGGCCCACTTGGTGTGTGTTTGGGCTGAGCCTGAGTGTTGCACGTGCAGAGGCCATTTGTGGAGTTGAACGCCAGTTTCTGTGCCAGTTTGGGCGTTCAACTCTGGTTTTGGATCCTTTTCTGGCGCTGGACGCCAGATTTGGGCAGAAGGCTGGCGTTGAACGCCAGTTTACGTCGTCAATTCTTGGCCAAAGTATGGACTATTATATATTTCTGGAAATCCCTGGATGTCTACTTTCCAACGCAATTAGAAGCGCGCCATTTCGAGTTCTGTAGCTCCAGAAAATCCACTTTGAGTGCAGGGAGGTCAGAATCCAACAGCATCAGCAGTCCTTTTTCAACCTCTGAATCTGATTTTTGCTCAAGTCCCTCAATTTCAGCCAGAAAATACCTGAAATTACAAAAAAACACACAAACTCATAGTAAAGTCCAGAAATGTGAATTTAACACAAAAACTAATGAAAACATCCCTAAAAGTAACTAGATCCTACTAAAAATATACTAAAAACAATGCCAAAAAGCGTATAAATTATCCGCTCATCAAGCACCAGTTGGAACAACCTGTCCACCTGCACATCTCAGCATGCACCGAGGACGGTGCAATCTTTAAGTGTGGGGAGGTCGATACCGACTTCCATGGGTTAGTTACCCTCTTTGCAACACCAATATTTTCTTTGTTAATTGTTGCATTTGCATGTTTGATTGCATATTTGTTTGTTTGATTTTATGCATACTTTACCACTTGGTTGAAGTAATATTTTCTTTTTCAAGAAACCTTTTAAGAGTATTTCACTAATTTGAATAAAATTTAATGTTACACTTGTTTGAAGAGATATTATACTGGAACATGGTTTAGAGCTCGAACACACAAAACCTGTGAGATTTTGAGCCTATTTGAATTGGTTGCATTATTTAACCAATATTTTATTTTTGATGTGTGTTTTTCTCTCTAAAATTGTGATCTTTGTCTTGCTTAATTCTATATTTCCATAATCTGATGTATGCATACACTTACATGATTGAGGCCTTTGTTTCACTAAGCTTACATACCCATATGGCCTTACCTTTCATTATCCCTTGCAAACCAATTTTGAGCCTATTCTACCCCTTTGTTCTTTTTATTTAGCACATCATTAACTCTAAGCGAAAAACAATAATGTCCTTAATTTGAATCCTTGGTTAGCTTAGACTAGTGAGAGTGCTTATGATTTAAGTGTGAGAAAAGTGGATTTGGAAACAATTGGTTTAAGAATTGGGTATTATATATCTTTATGAAAATGTGAAAGAAATGTGTAGAACATGATTCATGCATTCAATATCTTAATCATATGCATTAAAAAAAAGAAAAAAAATGAAAAAGAGCAAATAAGAAAAAGGGGACAAAATGCCCCAAAGTAAATGTTGAAAACAATGCATATGTACTGTACTTGAAATTAGAATGCATGAATATGTGGAAAACATGGTTAATGGATGGTTAGATATTGTATTATGATTACATGGATTGTCTAAAGTTAGGGGGAAAGTTTAAGTTAATTAAGGATTCAGATTTTAGTCCACTTGGCCAAATACAATCCTACCTTGACCCTAACCCCATTACAACCCTTAAAAGACCTCTTGATATGTGTATCTGTGCATTAAATTTATGTTTATTGTTAGATGAAGAGCAAGCCTTAGAAAGCAAGGTTAGTAGAGAATTGAGAGAATCGAACCTAAAAACACTTGAGTGATTAGAGTGTATACACTACCAGTGAGGGTTCGATGTTCAATTCCTTGTTCCCTGCTTTCATGAGCTATTTTCTTCTTGCAAGTCTATTTGTACTTAATTTTCATGGTTTGAATTAGTAAAATCCAGTTCATATTTATTCTTGGAGAACTTATTTAATTTTAACCAAGTAGGTAGAAACATTTTTTGCATGTAGTTGCATTCACATAGGTAGGTTGCATTTCATACATTCTATCATTCCTCTTCACCTTTATAGTTTCTCTTGAGCTTAGCATGAGAACATGCTATTGTTTAAGTGTGGGGAGGTTGATAAACCTCTATTTCATGGTTTATCTTGTGCTCATTTGAGTGGTTTTTATCAACTCTTTACCCACTTATTCATACTATTTGCATGGTTTTACATTTGCCTTCCTAATTATGTGCTTTGATTGAAAACATGCTTCTTTGGACTTATAATTTCTAATATTAATCCTCTCTTATCACCATTAGATGCCTTGATATGTGTGTTAAGTGATTTCAGAGATTACGGGGCAGGAATAGCTCAGAGGATAGAAAGGAAGCATGCAAAAGTGGAAGGAATACAAGAAGTTGGAGAAACTGCTAAGCTGTCCAGCCTGACCTCTTTGCACTCAAACGGCTATAACTTTAGCTATAGAGGTCCAAACGACGCGGTTCCAATTGCATTGGAAAGCTAATGTTTGGCGCTTCGATTTGATATATAATAGGCCATAGTTGCCTTGACGCTAGGCGACGCGACCGCGTGCTCCATGTGGCCGCGTCGCAGTGACGGAAATCCAGCGTGGTTGAATTCGAGACCAGCGAATTTTGGGCTGTTTCTGACCCAGTTCTCGGCCCAGAAAACACAGATTAGAGGCTATAAAGTGGGAGAATGCATCCATTCATAATTAGGCTCTCATAATTCACAATTTTAGGAGTAGATGTAGTTTCTAGAGAGAGAGGTTCTCTCCTCTCTCTTAGGATTAGGATTTAGGACTTCTTTTAGTTTTAGGAGTGACTCTCAATCCCAGGTTCTTTATTTTTATTTATTTTTCCAATTTAATTTATGAACTCTTCCATGTTACATATAATTTTCTTAATTAATGTTATTTGAGGTATTTCAGTTTATGATTGCTTTCTTTAATTTATGTTATTGTTGCTTTACATTTGAAGGCATTTTTATTCCAGCAAATTTACTTTTTCCCTTTTTGGTTTTGGTTAAGAAATCAGTAACTCAGGAGTTATCTTATCTCAACATAATTGATAACTGTTATCTTTGCTAATTGAACTAAACTTCAATAATCCCAACCTTTTCTTAGAAAATAAATAGGATTCGAAGATCAAACTAATTAGTCCCTTGACTTTCCTTTGCTTCAGCAAGGGTTAACTAAGTGGAATTAAGATCCAACTTTCATTGTTTTTGATAAGGACAACTGAGCCTAGACTTCCAATTTCTCATACCTTGCCAAAAGTTTATTTTACAGTTATTTATTTATTTTATTTGTCATTTAAATATACCTGTGCCCATTGCCCAAACTCAACATCCCCCAATTTACAAACTCATAACCAATAATAAGAACACACCTCCCTGCAATTCCTTGAGAAGACGACCCGAGGTTTAAATACTCGGTTATCAATTTTAAAGGGGTTTGTTACTTGTGACAACCAAAATGTTTGTACGAAGAAATTTCTGTTGGTTTAGAGACTATATCTACAATGTGACTGTTTTTATGAAATTATTTATTGGCAAAAATCCTAATGTCACTCTCCCTATGGATGATGTATCTCTCCTTCGCCATTTAGATTTTATAACTCGGACTAGCATTAAGATGGCACATATGGGAGCTGCTTTGTACCGAACTGCCCAAGATCTTCCTCTTCATGCCACCAAAGCCTTCATGGAGGAGGCTAAGCAGGAGTTCAACCGAATGAAGGGTTTGAAAGAGGAGCTCCAAGTGAAAGTGACCAAACTGGAGAAGGAGTTGGAGGGCAAAAAGGCTAGTTCTGTTGCTTTGGCGGCTTCTGTGAGGTTAGCTGAAGACATAGCATCAAGGAGTTGGAGTCTGCCCGGGTTGATTATGCCGAGCTCCAGGGTCACCTTGTAGGCAGCGTAAATGCTGCTTATGAGAACCTGAAGGAGCTGGTTCGAGTTCTTACACCCGAGGTCGACCTTACTCTCTTCAGCCTAGACAATGTTGTAAAGGATGGCAAGATTGTCCCTGACGACCCTGATGACGATGATGTTGAACCCCCTCATGTGCCTGCCGTCAAGACTTCTGTTGCGCCGACTTCTTCAGCTCCTTCATCCGAGGTTGGTCATCCTGAATCGGAACCCGATTGCAAGATCTTAAACAGGGATGATGGAACAGTGGATGTAGTGCCTCTTCAGACTCGCCCTCCTTTACCCCGTGCTGATGCTGCCGAGAAGCCTTCGGATCTTAAATGAATTTTTTGAATATTTGTGTAAATAGCCCGGCTTGTGGGCTTTTGAACTCTTTATTTTGTAATTGGTAGTCGCTGGCCCCTTGACACTTTCTTAGTTGCATGTTTAGCAACCTATTTTTGAAAAATAAAATGGTTTCCAATCTTTTGGGGCTGGTTCTGGTAGCCTCTTGGGGTTGTTATTATTATAACTTCATGTTTTTCATATCATGTCTGTTTTTATCTGTCTTGGTACCTTTATTAGGTTTTTTGGAAGTGTTGGAGCCATGTTGCTCGACCTCCTTGGATTGCCTTTGTGTTTCATACTCGTGGCTTGATTCCTTTGAGGTTGTGGATGTTTGGATCCACTCGTATGTCAGCTTCCTCGCTTTAGCCTGGAGTTATTTTTAGTAATCCCTTTTGTTTGGACCTTTGTGAGATCCATTTTGCGAATGGCCAAGGTGAGGTTACGCTGATGAGTTCCTCTGGCGGGGTGATGTGAAAGTTGGCATGTTTATGATATGGTGGACATGTCTTTACGAACTTCGTGGCATCTTTTTGTAGAGTTGGCCAATAAAATCCTGCCCAGAGTTCTTTTTTGGTGAGTGCTTGTGCTCCGAGATGATTGCCACAGATGCCACTGTGTACTTGTCCTAGAACTTCCTTTGTGTTGGAAGTCGTACACATTTTAACAATGGTATTGAAATTTTTCTTTTGTATAGAGTATTGTTTGTGATAGTGTAGTATCGTGCCTCCCATTTTAACTTTTTTGCCTCCTTCTCATCTGTAGGAAGTGTTTCTGTTTTGAGGAAGTTAATTATAAGAGTCATCCATCCTTGATCTAGACCTGTTATGGCTAGGACTTTTTCCTCTTTCGAGATTGACAGGTTCTGTAGTATTTCCTAGATAAGGCTTCTATTGTTGCCCCCTGGTTTGGTGCTGGCTAATTTTGAGAGTGCATCAGCTCGGGCATTTTGTTCGCGGGGTATGTGACGGACCTCATACTCCCCGAGTCGTCCGAGTTATTCCCTGGTTTTATCCAAGTACTTTTTCATGGTGGGGTCCTTGGCTTGGTAGCTTCCTGTTATTTGTGAAGTGACCACCTGTGAGTCACTGAAGATGAGTTTTTGAGCTCCAACCTCTTTAGCCAGCTTCAAACTAGCTAGTAGTGCCTTATATTCAGCTTGGTTATTTGAGGCAGGGAACCCGAATTTGAGGGAGAGTTTGATTTGCGTTCCTTGGTTACTTTCAATTATCACACCCGCGCCACTTCCAGTCTTATTTGAGGAGCCGTCCACGTAGAGATTCTATTCTGTGGGGATTTCTAGGGTGTCTGTAAATTCTGCAATGAAGTCGGCCAGGTATTGTGATTTGATGGCTATCCGAGCTTCGTATTGAAGGTCAAATTCAGACAACTCGACTGCCCATTGCAAGATTCTGCCTGCTAGGTCTGTTTTCTGTAATATCCCTTTTATGGGCTAGTTGGTCCGAACCTTAATGGTGTGAGTTTGGAAGTATGGACGAAGTCGTCGAGATGTTAGTATGAGAGCATAGGCAAATTTTTCTGTTTTTTGGTAGTTCAGCTCAGATCCTTGTGATGATTTACTGATGAAGTATACGGGTTCTTGCCCATTGTCGTCTTCTCGAACTAGTGTTGAGGCTACTGCCTGACTTCCTACTGTGAGGTATAATATGAGTGGTTCTCCTTCTCGTGGTCGAGATAGGATAGGTGGCTGTCCTAGGAATCTTTTAAAATCTTAGAAGGCCTGTTCTCACTCCGTTGTCCATTTGAATCTCTTTCCTTTCCTTAGAGTACCATAGAAAGGGAGAGATCTTATCGCTGATCCCGCTAGAAATCTGGACAAGGCTGCCAGTCTTCCATTAAGCTGTTGTACCTCTTTGATGCAAGTCGGGCTCTTCATATCGAGTATGGCCTGGCATTTATCTGGATTTGCCTCAATTCCCCTTTGTCTGAGCATAAAACCCAGGAATTTGCCAACTTCTACTGCGAAGGTGCATTTTACAGGATTAAGTCGCATGCCATGCCTTCTTATGGTGTCGAATATTTGGGCGATGTCGGACAGCAACGTCTTTTCACTTTGTGTCTTTATTAATATGTCGTCCACATAGACTTCCATATTTTTTCCAATATGATCCGTGAAGACCTTATTCATTAATCTCTGGTAAGTAGCTCCCACATTTTTAAGACCAAAAGGCATGACGATGTAGCAATATTTCGCTTTTGGGGTTAAGAATGAAGTTTTTTCTTGGTCGGATGGATACATTGGGATTTGATTGTATCCCGAATAAGCGTCCATAAACGAGAGGTATTTATATCCGGAGGAGGCATCTACTAGAGCGTCGATACTTGGGAGTGGATAAGGATCTTTTGGGCAGGCTTTGTTGAGATCAGTGTAGTCGGTGCACATTCGCCACTTCCCATTTGATTTTTCACCAAGACGACGTTAGCTAACCATAGTTGGTACTTGACTTCTCTTATGAATCCTGCCTCCAGTAAAGCTTGTACCTGCTCTTCCACAGCTTGGGATTGTTCGCGTCTGAGCTTTCTACGTCTCTGTTGTACTGGTTGAGATCCTGGGTAGACTGCTAGCTTATGGCACATTAACTCGGGGTCTATGCCTGGCATGTCTGCAGCCTTCCATGCAAAGAGGTCGATGTTATCTCGTAAGAACTGTATGAGTGATTCTTTTGTGTCTCCCTTTAGGATTGTTCCAATATTGGTTTTTTTGTCCAGAATATCCATGATCTAGACTTTCTCTACTTCACCTTCGGGCTGTGGGCGGAGTTTTTCCCGCCTCTGAACTTCCCCGAGTTCGATTGTGTGGAACTCTTCTCCTCTGCCTCTGAGGTTTAGACTTTCGTTGTAGCAGCGGCGCGCCGTCTTCTGGTCTACTTTTATTGTAGCTATCCCTTCTTCTGTTGGGATTTTCATGCATAGATGTGGAGTCGAGACTATTGCGCCGAGATGATTCAACGTTGTCCGACCTATTAAGGCGTTGTAGGCCGAACTTACGTCGACCACGATGTAGTCTATATTGAGTGTTCTTGATTAGCTTCCTTTTCCGAAGGTTGTGTGTAGTGAGACGTATCCAAGTGGTTGAACTGGGGTGTCTCCCAGTCTAAACAAGCTGTTCGGATAGGCTCTGAGTTCTTTTTCTTCCAGGCTGAGCTTGTCGAAAGTAGTTTTGAATAAGGTGTCGGCAGAGCTCCCCTGGTCTATCAGTGTGTGGTGGAGATTTATGTTTGCAAGTATAATAGTGATGACCATGGGATCGTCGTGTTCTGAGATAATACCGGATGCGTCTTCTTTGGTGAAAGTGATTGCGGAGAGGTCGGGTGATTCCTCCTTTCCCTCGACATGGTATACTTCTTTAAGATATCTTTTGCGAGATGATCTGGAGATTCCTCCTCTACAAATCCACCGTGTATCATGTGGATGTGTCTTTCTGGTGTACGAGGTGATCGTTCGGTTCGTCCGACATCTTCGTCTCTTCTTCTTCTTCGTTGCTCATTGTCTCGGATGGCCAGATACCGATCCAATTTCCCTTCTTTTACTAGTTTTTCTATGACATTCTTTAAGTCAAAACATTCGTTGGTAGAATGCCCGCGGATTCGATGGTATTCACAATATTCAGTCCGATTTCCTCCTCCTTTTTTGCCTTTCAGTGGTCGAGCTAGGGGTATTTTTTCAGTATGGCAAACTTCCCTGTAGATATCCACGAGGGACACCCGAAGAGGGGTGTAATTGTGGTATTTTTTTATTTTCTCCCCATGTCGTTCTTTCTTCTTTTTGGACTCTTTGTCCTTATCCCGGGAGGGGTAGGTGAATCCAGATTTTGAGGTCTCTCCTAGTCGGGAGTTTTCCTCCATGTTAATGTACTTCTCTGCTTGTTCTTGCACTTCGTTCAGAGATGCGGGGTGTTTTTTCGTATAGATTGGCTAAAAGGTCCCTCTCGCAGGCCATTGATGAGGCCCATAATGGCGGCCTCCATTGGTAGGCTATGTATATCTAGGCATGCTTTGTTGAATCTTTCCATGTAGCTACGTAAACTTTCCCGATCTCCTTGTTTGATTCCTAATAAACTTGGGGCGTGCTTGGTTTTGTCTTTCTGGATAGAGAATCTGGCTAGAAACTTTTTGGCCAAGTCGTCAAAGCTTGAGATGGACCTAGGGGGTAGGTTGTTGAACCACCTGATCGTCATTTTGGTTAAGGTAGTCGGGAAGGCTTTGCAGCGGACTATGTTCGAGGCGTCGGTGAGGTACATTCGACTTCTGAAATTACTGAGGTAATGGTTGGAATCTGCCGTGCTGTCATATAAAGGTATATCCGGGATTTTAAAGTCCTTAGGGATTTTGGTCTTTAGTGAATAGATCTTGATCCTTGCGTGAGCTGTCCTCATGGGTGGATCGAGTAGCTTTGTCTTTGAGATCGGCTTCGAGTTTTAGAAGTTTATCTTTTAATTCCCGGTGCTGCCTTATCTCCCTTTGTAGATCTTTCCCAGCTTCTTGCTGATGTTGGGCTTCTTTTTCAAGTTGTTTTAAACAATCTTGAAGCGTCTCTAGAGCTCCCGGGTTTGGTGAGTTTTTGTCCCCGTTAGATTTTGGGGTATCTTTTGGTGTAGTGTCCGCGTTTTTGTGCGGCATTCTATCTTCTAGATCTGAATCATGGTCGTTGTCATGGTCGTCCGTCATGGTGATGGGATGACTTTCAGATTCCCTGGCAACGACGCCAATGTTCCGAGGGTTACCTGAAACTGTAGGTCGATCTCGGATGAGATCTTTTGTGCTGATCAGAGATGATGTGTCCGGCGGTGAGTGGAGGACGGAGCTATCGTATCCGACTTGTTGAGCTTGGCTACACTGCAGATCCTTCGTCCCTGGAGGGTGGGGGGTACCTGCAAGGGACTCCGATGCTTAAGTTAGCAAGGGTATTAAGCAGGTTTTTAGTAGAATCAGAGTATGAGTTATACCTGGGTGCTCCAATGTATTTATAGTAGTGTCGAGTGACCTTTTTAGATAAGATAAGTTAGTTATCTTATCTTATCTTATCTTATCTTTTGGGTGAGGTCATCTTATCTTCAAGGGAACCGCCCTTATCTCTGTAGGCTTGGACCGCCTTTGGATTTAGGTCGTGTTCCTCTATCTGAGCCCTTTATTGGGCTTTTCTGGTAATTTGGCCAAGCTCTTTGAGAAGAGGTCAGATAGTCTGACTTGAAGAGGTCGGTCGCCTTGTCGTTAAACATCCCGGGTCAGATAGCTCGACCCAGGGTATGAACAGTTCCCTTGACTGTTGAGTTGCTTCTATGCAACTTATTATGTAGAAAAACAAAATATTTTAAACTCTTGAGGCCCTCTTTCAAGTTGCCTTCTGAGTCTTTTAATGATGGCCGTGTTTCTTTGGATATGTTGATCGTTCCTTTGCAACCTTTGCAAATTTTGTAGATCTTTATAGAGTGTTGGTGCTCTACTGTCCGACCTCTTTTTAATTAGATCTTTTATCTATCTTTTGGTTGGGCGAGATGACCCTTGGGGCTAACTTGTTCGACAACTTTTTAGTATTTTGGAAGAACCTTTTTAGTTAGTCTTTGAACAATTTTGATAGCCTTGTTGTGGAGTTGTGGCTTTTTGGGCAGAGCTGTGTCCCTTTTAGCGCACGCTTTTCGTTGGTCTGACTTCTCTTTGTCGATTCTTCTTAAGTTATTTTTAGTAATCCATTTTTAATCAGACCTCGTCAGGCCTCTTTCTATGGATTACATTTTATAACTTTGTCGCTTTGGTTTGGTCTGACTTCTTCTTGTCGGATCTTCTTAAGTTATTTTTAGTAGTCCATTTTTAATCAGACCTCGTCAGGCCTTTTTCTATGGATTACTTTTTATAACTTTGTCACTTTAATTATTTTGGTCCGACTTCTTCTTGTTGGTCCTACTTAAGTTATTTTTAGTAGTCCATTTTTTATCAGACCTCGTCAGGCCTCTTTCTATGCATTACTTTTTATAACTTCTTGCATTGATCTGTTTTGATTGCTTTCAGCTTGCCGACCTTGTCGTGATCGAGCGGTGAATTTGGTTTTCATATTGTTGACATTGTCGTGATCGGGTGGTGAATTTGGTTTTCACCTTGCCGACCTTGTCATGATCGGGCAGTGAATTTTTGCGCTCAGATCAATGCCTCTTGGTAGGAAACTTTTTAGGGAATCTGAAAAACTTTATTCAATTAGAAAATAGGCATATAGGCAAGAATATATACATATGGGTGCTTACCCTTCTAAATCAGGTAATTTTGTAGATTTTAGTTTGGCGCCTCATTAAAAAACCTTTTCAGGAAAAAGAGTGCTCCTTAACCTAAGATCTTTATTACTTTCTAACTATAGTACCTTCTTAGGTTGCAGGCATGACATGACCTTGGTAGCTCTCATCCCTCGAGGTCAGATACCTTGTAGTAGTGATGGGTGAAAATTAAAATTCCACACAAACTCACCAACAAGTGTACCGGGTCGCATCAAGTAGTAAAACTCACTTAGAGTAAGGTTGATCCCACAGGGATTGATGGATCAAGCAATTTTAGTGAGTGATTAGTCTAGTCAAGCTAACATTGGTGAATTGGGTGAAAAGTGACCAACAGAATGTAAATGACAAGAAATTTAAAGTTGCAGAAAATAAATGAGCAAAAATGTAAAGAGCAAGGAATGTAAATCGGCAAAATCTTGAATGACAAGAAAGGTAAATTGCATGAAATGTAAAGGGGGCTGGTTGCTGGAAAATCAATGAAGCAGTAGATCAAAGCCTAGAACAATTATAGAGGAATTAAATTGTAGGGAAAAATAAATTCAGATCGCAGCAAGCTCAAATGTAAAGTGGCAGAATGTAAATCGAAGTGCAGAAGAGTAAATCAAGCTTAATAAAATTGAAACTGTGAAATTGAAGAAGAACAGAATTTTTAGGAAGATGAAAATTGTAGGAAAGTCAATTGGAAGCAATGAAATAGAAGATTCAAATTCAAGCTCAATGTAAACTAAAGTGTATAATTGCAGAAAAGTAAAATTTGCAGAAAAGGAACTTGTAGCAGAGAAGGAAATTGAAATTTTCATAAGCCAAATTGAATTGCAACATTGAAATGTAAAAGTGCAGAAAAATTAAAGTGTTTCAAAGAGAACTTTCTATTCTACTCCTACTCCTATTGCTTTCTAGCAGAGCTAGCCTCCCTAATGAAATGGAAATGATGCCTTTATATAGGCTTTACAAAATGAAAATGAAATTGAAATTGAAAACAAATTACAATTTAAATGAAATTCCTATTCTAACTATCTCTTGTGCTTTTGAGTGATGATAATGGGCTTTGCTTGCTTTGGATTTGAAGAAAGATGGGTCTGGTTGGCTTTGGTTCAAGTTGGTATGGTGTGTGGGAACCTTCCAGGGGAGCGCTCCGTTTGGTATAGTGAGCGTTACGTTCACTCTTGGTTGGTGAACCTTGGCTGCAATTGGTCCTTGCCCATAGCGTTCACTAAGTGAATGTTCCACTCACTCTTTGAGCACTACATTCCTTTGCTTCCCTGGGCCAACTTTGAACCCAGCTATCCTTCGCCAAGAGAGCACGAAAAAGTTGAGGAAAGGGAACGCTACATTGCCTTTTTCCAACGCTTCCTCTTGGTGAGTCTTGCTTTTTGCATGCTTGGCTTTCCTTGGTTCCAAAAGAGCATGAAAAAGGTAGCAAAAGGGAGCGCTACGCTTGAATTTTTGAGCGCTACTCACCCTTGTCTTGATGCGCCCATCTTTGCTCCCTTGTTGCCCCCCTCTTCAAGCCTTGGTTAGCGCGTATTTGGTTGGTTTTTGGGCCTTAAAGATACCCATCACTTGTGTTTCAATTTCATGCCAAATATAGATTGATGTATATCATTGGAAAGCTCTGAATGTCAACTTTCCAACGCCACTAGAAGTGCATCAATTGGACATCTGTAGCTCAAGTTATGGCCCTTCTTCTTGTTGGAGTGTAAAGAGGTCAGGGTTGCAAATCCTCTTTGTTCCTTCTCCTTCATCTTTTCACCTATCATCAACCAAACAAATACATCAAAGCCGTGGCATAATCATCAACTCTTGCATCATTCATATTATCAACTAAATCTTGTAAGAAATCTAATGAAAATGCATAAAATTACTAATGTTTTATTGAATATAGACAAGCATGAAATTCTCACTCAAACACTTATTGTGCAAAAAAGTGCATAAATCCTAATGAAATAAATGAAAAATGCTTGTAAAGCTAGCATAAGATGACTTTTCATCACAACACCAAACTTAAATCTTGCTTGTCCCCAAGCAAGAAAAGAATTATGCTCAAAGGTTCTTTCAATTGGAATGGATTGAAGAATAACTCGTAATGTCCTGTGAGTGAAGTGATTAAGTGATAGTGGGATGAACTCTAAATTATATGCTCATGCAAGGGCTTCAGTGCTTACTAGTCCCCACATCCTGGAAGTCTTAGATCTTAGGAATTTCATCCAAATGATATCATGGAGATCTCTCTATAGGTAATCACCTTGAAGCAGCTTATAGTTTCTGTGTTTTGCCCTTGACTCTAAGTGCCATATCTCAAAGTGGCTCTTTAGATAAGCTTTCAATCAATACTCCTAAACCAGTTGGTTTTAAGATAATAGGTGTTAAAGCACCCCTGAGGATTTACTTGCTCAAGCCTCTCTCTTTGACACAATTCGACCACAAGCATTTACTAGGATAATAACTCTTTGAGTTCTTGTTTCTTTCTTCTTTTCTGCCTAGTAATTGATGCTCAGAGCCTTGGGCCATGTTCTTTTGTTTTTGTGTTTCCTTTATTTTCTTTTGCTACTCCTTGGATCAATAAATGTTTGAGAATCTCCACACTACTTCTTTGAACTCTATGTCCTGCCTATGAGCTCCCATCCAAGTTTCATAAACATGCAACCTCAATACATAATCATACAACTAGAACCACCACTTCTCTTAATCTTTTGCTTGCCTCAAAACTTTTTAATTCCTCAATCCTTCTTTTCAAAGAACTGTCCTTTGATGCCTTTTTGAAATATTGAGTGCAAGCAAGTTTTGAAGAGTATAGTATTGTGAACAATCAAGCATCTCAGTTATTGGATTACAGAGAAACTATACTAGGCAGACAGACAGGGGTACAATATCACTTCCAATCATAGCAGTGTCTGATACAAAACAATCACTTAACAATACAATCTTTTGGAGTTTACTTGCTTTACTCCTTATCATCATCATTGCTGGTCTTCACATTCCTCTTTGTCTCTTTAGTTGATGATGCTTAATCCTTCCAAAAACTTGGATGATCCTCTGTAATGATATTGAAAGTTTCTTGTTCCCCAAGCACTTGAAAAATGGTTAGCATGCATGTATGTTTATAGACTTCTGAACTTAGATTGGTGTGTGAACACCAAATTTAGTTCCTTGCCTTATACAGCAGTTTGTACATATGCAGAAAACCACATGTGCTCTTAGTAAGAAAACATACTATAAACTAGAAAAGCAAGCTATGAACTAGAAAACAGACTACGAACTAAAAACTAAACAATTGCTAAGTAGCTTCTCTGGTTGTTTGGAGCTGATAACTAGTCATGCTGAGGGTGCAATATTTTTAAAAATCTTTGGTGGAACAACAAACTTAGCATCCACCATTCACCCTTGAATTACTTTGGTGTGAAACACCAAACTTAGCTCTTTGCAATACACAGAAATCTACTTAACTCCTTTATTGAAATAACTAAGAAAGTAAAACTACCGACATATAGCTGATGATATTCTTCCTATTCTTTCAGTTTGTTAAGAGGAATGACCTCAATGGTAAAGAGGAGCTAGTCAGTGCCCCCTTTCTTAGCTTTTTCCCACCAAGCTTCTTTTTGTTAATTACTTGATTGAGCTTTCTTGCTGGTGGTCCAGGGGTTGGATTGCTTGTGGTTGACCTCTCCTTCTTCCTTGGTGTGTTCAATGGTAGCTTGGTCACAATCCTCTCTCCGGTGTTGTTGTTTGTTGCCTTCACTTTTTTAATTTTAAGACATGGTTGCTGTGTGATTATTGGAGTTTTATCTTCATCAAGAACCTTTTAAATTGGTGGTTCCATGAGCCCTTCCTCTATGCACTTCTCTGCTTCAATTGAGTGTGAAATCTCTTGATTGACTTCTTCCCCTTCTTCTGCTTGATCTTCCATTAAGTCTTTTGGGAGTGAAGTTTCATGTTCCTCTGTCACCTCAATTAACTTCTGTGTGTATGTAGTTTTAGGTTCAAATACCTCCACCACCTCATTCTTCATTGAAAGTTTGCTTGACACAGGTGCCTCTTGTTCTTGCTCTTTCACTTCCTCACTCACAGATTGTTCTTTATCCTCAATTCTTGGATCTCCTAAGTTTCTCTTGCCTTGCTCTAAATGCCCATCCATCTTCTTGAAGAGGATTTCTTTCCATGATCTTTTGTGTTCTTCCAAGAGTTGTCCTTGTCTTTCAATGACTGGGCATCGGCTTTCTAAGGATTCTTTGGACCATTGAAAGTAATCCTCAACTGCTAGCTCAAGAGATAAAGGTTGAGAGCAATCTTGCGGATATGGATGTATGGTGGTGAGGTTGTTTTGAGTGGTATAAAATGAATCTTGTGGATTGTGGAATAAGTTTTGTGGTTGGTGGAATGAGTTGTATGGATCTTGGAGGAGATTTTGTGTTGAGGCATAATCAAGTAATGAAGAATTTTTAAATGGGGAGCAGGGAGGTGAGGTTGGACAAGTTTGCACAAATAAATTGAAGGTTTGCTCAAGTGATGATGGCTCTTGATAAGTGGAGTATGAACTATCATATGCTTTCTGGTTTTGGTCCTCCCAAGCACAACTTGAAGAATTGTTGAATTCATCATAGTATAGATCTTCTTGTAACATTGGTGGACAATTTTGCATGAATTTATTGAAAGCACACTCCAGTAATGATGTTTCTTGATGAACAAAGTATGAATCATCAAGATTCCTTTGATTTTGACTTTCCCAGCCACAATATGAGTGGTTGTTATAGCAGTACGAGTCATCTTGTGGTTCTGGGAGGTGTTCATACTCTTTTAATTCTTGGTGATACTCCAAACCACCATTAGAATAATGACTTGAATCATTTTGTGGTGGTGGGAAGTATCCCATATGATTCTCTTGCTCATCTTGTGGTTTTGAGACATATCTCCATGGATTTGAGTGCTCAGGATCTATAATTTGTTGGTGATATTTCCAGCCATCATTAGAAATTGGTGATGGTGGGTAATATCCCATAAAATTTGTTTGATCATAAGATAAGTTGAACTCCATTTGAATTTTGTAAAACACAACACCAATGAAAGTTGAAATTCATATCTCAGAGAAGAATTTCTTAGTAAGGCAATAACTCAAACACCTTGGTGTCAACAGAAAACAAAAACAAAGAAAATGCTTAATCTAGACTTCTCACCCACTTAATAAAAATTGCAGAAAAGTAAATTGGAAGCAATGAAACAGAAGATTTAAATTCAAGCTCAATGTAAACTGAAGTGTATAATTGCAGAAAAGTAAAATTTGTAGAAAAGGAACTTGTAGCAGAGAAGGAAATTGAAATTTCTATAAGCCAAATTGAATTGCAACACTGAAATGTAAAAGTGCAGAAAAATTAAAGTGTTTCAAAGAGAACTTTCTATTCTACTCCTACTCCTATTGTTCTCTAGCAGAGCCAGCCTCCTTAATGAAATGGAAATGATGCCTTTATATAGGCTTTACAAAATGAAAATGAAATTGAAATTAAAAACAAATTACAATTTAAATGAAATTCCTATTCTAACTATCTCTTGTGCTTTTGAGTGATGATAATGGGCTTTGCTTGCTTTAGATTTGAAGAAAGATGGTTCCGGTTGGCTTTGGTTCAAGTTGGTTTGGTGTGTGGGAACCTTCCAGGGGAGCGCTCTGTTTGGTATAGTGAGCGTTACGTTCACTCTTGGTTGGTGAACCTTGGTTGCAATTGGTCCTTGCCCACAGCATTCACTAAGTGAACATTCCGCTCACTCTTTGAGCGCTACATTCCTTTGCTTCCCTGGGCCAGCTTTGAACCCAGCTATCCTTGGCCAAGAGAGCACGAAAAAGTTGAGGAAAGGGAGCGCTACGTTGCCTTTTTCCAACGCTTCCTCTTGGTGAGTCTTGCTTTGTGCATGCTTGGATTTCCTTGGTTCCAAAAGAGAACGAAAAAGGTAGCAAAAGAGAGCGCTATGCTTGAATTTTTGAGCGCTACTCTCCCTTGTCTTGATGCGCCCAGCTTTGCTCCCTTGTTGCCCCCCTCTTTGAGCCTTGGTCAGCGCGTATTTGGTTGGTTTGTGGGCCTTAAAGATACCCATCACTTGTGCTTTAATTTGATGCCAAATATAGATTGCTATATATCGTTAGAAAGCTTTGAATGTCAGCTTTTAATCGCAACTAGAAGCGCATCAATCTAACATCTGTAGCTCAAGTTATGGCCCTTCGAAGAAGGCTTGGTCGTGCTGTTTAGAAGGCTGAAAACGCTCACTAAAGTGAACGTGGCGCTCACTTGTTTGAGCGCTGGCTGTTTGGAGGCCAAAGTTTAGCGCCAGCTTCTGAGGCACAAACTAGATATTCACCCCTTACTATTTTATATCGTTAAAAAAATCTGGATGTCTACTTTTTAATGCATTTGAGACCGCATCATTCCCAGCTTTACAGCTCAAGTTATCCCCCTTGGAAGGTGAAGAGGTCAGCTGGCCTTACTGCAGGTTGATACTATGTTCATCTTTACACTTTCGGGGCAAGTTTTCTTCCTCAGATTTTGTGTTCACCATACAGTGCCATATATGTTTAGAAGGCTCTAGATGTCTACTTTCCAATGCCACTTGAATCACCTCATTTGGAGTTTTGTAGCTCGAGTTATTTTTGTTGGAGTGTAAAGAGGTCAGGGTTGCAAATCCTCTTTGTTCCTTCTCCTTCATCTTTTCACCTATCATCAACCAAACAAATACATCAAAGCCGTGGCATAATCATCAACTCTTGCATCATTCATATTATCAACTAAATCTTGCAAGAAATCTAATAAAAATGCATAAAATTACTAATGTTTGATTGAATCTAGACAAGCATGAAATTCTCATTCAAACACTTACTTATTATGCAAGAAAGTGCATAAATTCTAATGAAATAAGTGAAAAATGCTTGTAAAGCTAGCATAAGATGACTTGTCATCAAGTAGCCTTTTCCCAGTACCTCTACAACTCGGTAAGGTTCTTTCCAGTTAGCCGCTAGCTTCCCCTCTCCTGATCGACCTAATCCGATGTCATTTTGGATTAGGATGAGGTCGTTATTGGTGAAGCTTTGCTGGATTACCCTCTGATTATACCTTGAAGTCATTTGACACTTTAGCGCTTCCTCTCTTATCCGAGCTCTTTCCCGGACCTCGGGTAGTAGGTCGAGCTCTTCCCTTTGGTTTTGGGAGTTGGCTTCTTCATTGTAGAGGATTATTTTGGGGGATCTTTCGTCTATCTCCACTGGGATCATTGCCTCCATTCCGTAAGCAAGTCGGAAGGGTGATTCTGTTGTGGTGGAGTGCGGAGTTGTCCGATATGCCCATAAGACTTGTGGGAGCTCTTCGGCCTAAGCTCCCTTTGCGTCCTGTAGATTCAATTTTAACCCAGCTAGTATGACTTTGTTGGCAGCTTCTGCCTATCTGTTAGCTTGTGGGTGTTCTACGGATGTGAATTGGTGCTTTATTTTCAAGTCAGCTACCAAGTTCCTGAAACCTGTATCAGTAAATTGAGTACCATTATCTGTGGTGATGAAGTAAGGGACTCCAAACCTTTTAATAATATTCATGTATAAAAATTTCTGACTTCTTTGAGCAGTGACATTGGCTAGGGGCTCTGCCTCAATCTATTTTGTGAAATAGTTCACCCCTACAATGAGGAATTTGACTTGTCTCGATACTTGGGGAAAGGGTCCGAGGAGGTCTAGCCCCCATTTTGTGAATGGCCAGGGTGACATTACACTGATGAGCTCTTCTGGTGGGGCGATGTGGAAGTTAGCATGCTTCTGACATGGTGGGAATGTCTTGACAAACTTTGTTGCTTCTTTGTGTAAAGTTAGCCAGAAAAATCTAGCTCAGAGTACCTTTATGGAAAGAGCTCGCGCCCCCAAGTGGTTGCCACACATGCCACTGTGTACTTCTTCAAGGACTTCCCTTGTGTTGGAGGTTGGTACGCATTTTAGGAGGGGTGTTGAGATCCCTCTTCTATATAAGATGTTGCCTACTATGGTGTAGTGCTATGCTTCTCATATCAACCTCTTTGCCTCCTTCTAATCTGTGGGGAGTGCCTCTGTCTCGAGGTAGTTGATTATGGGGGTCATCCACCCCTGATCCTGACCTAATATGGTTAGGAGCTTTTCTTCCTCTAAGATTGATGGGCTTTGTAATGTTTCCTTGATGAGGCTTCTATTATTGCCCCCTGGTTTAGTGCTGAATAGTTTTAAGAGTGCATCAGCTCAAGCATTCTGTTCCCGAGGTATATGTTGGATCTCATATTTCCTGAGTTGTCCGAGCTGTTCTCTGGTCTTGTCCAGATATTTTTCATGGTAGGGTCCTTGGCCTGGTAATTCCCTTCTATTTGTGAGGTGACTACTTGTGAATCACTGAAGATGGTGAGCTTTTGAACTCCTACCTCCTTAGCCAGCCTCAAACCAGCCAGTAATGCTTCGTATTCGGCTTGATTATTGGAAGCAGGGAAGTCAAATTTTAATGAGAGTTTGACTTGGGTTCCCTGATCGCTTTCTATTATCACGCCCGTGCCACTCCCAGTTTCGTTCGAAGAGCCATCCATGTAGAGTTTCCATTTTGTGGGATTTTCCGGGTTATCTGTATACTCAACAATGAAGTCGGCCAGATACTGTGACTTGATGGCTATCTGAGCTTCATATAGAAGATCAAATTCAGACAACTCGACTACCCACTGTAGGATTCTTCCAGCTAAGTCTGTTTTCTATAGGATGCTTTTTATGGGCTGGTTGGTCCGAACCTTGATAGTGTGCTCTTGAAAGTACGGGCGAAGTCGGCAAAAAGTGAGTATGAGTGCGTCGGCAAACTTTTCTATCTTTTGATAGTTCAGTTCGGCCCCTTGTAAGGCTTTGCTGATAAAGTAGATGGGTTGTTGCACACTTTCGTCTTCTCTGACGAGTGCAGAGGCTATTGCTCGATTTCCTACTGTGAGGTATAATATGAGTGCTTCTCCTTCTCGTGGTCGGGTAAGAATGGGTGGTTGCCCCAAGAATTTTTTGAAATCTTGGAAGGCTTGCTCGCACTCTGTGGTCCATTCAAACCTCTTTCCTTTCCTTAATGTGGAGTAAAAGTGGAGAGATCTGATGGCCGACCAGGCTAGAAACCTGGACAGGGCTGCGAGTCTTCCGTTGAGCTGTTGTAATTCTTTAACGCAGGTTGGACTTTTCATGTTGAGTATGGCCTGATATTTATCTGGGTTCACCTCAATTCATCCTTCTGTGAGCATGAAGCCCAAGAATTCACCAGCTTCTACCGCAAAGATGCATTTTGTGGGATTAAGTCGTATTGCATGCTTTCTGATGGTGTCGAACACTTTGGCGAAGTCGGGGAACAATGATTCCTCATTTTGTGTTCTTACCAGCATATCGTCTACGTAGACCTCCATCGACTTCCCAATGTGGTCTGCAAAGACTTTGTTCATCAATCTTTGGTATGTAGCCCCTGCGTTCTTGAGTTCGAAGGGCATAACTATATAGCAATAATTTGCTTTTGGGGTCAAGAATGATGTCTTCGCTTAGTCAGGTTGATATATTGGAATCTGGTTGTACCCTGAGTAAGCGTCTATGAATGAGAGGTACTGATATCCTGACGAAGCGTCAACTAGTGTGTCGATGTTTGGGAGTGGGTAGGGATCTTTTGGGCACGCTTTGTTGAGGTCGGTGTAATCGGTGCACATCCGCCCCTTTCCATTTGACTTTTTGACCAACACCACATTGGCTAGCCATAATGGGTATTTTACCTCCCTTATGAACCCTACCTCCAACAAGGCCTGTACCTGCTCCTCTACGGCTTGTGACCTTTTCGGGCTGAGCTTCCTATGCTTTTGCTATACTAGCTGAGACCCTGGGTAAACGACTAATTTGTGGCACATTAGTCCGGGATCGATACCAGGCATGTCGGTAGCCTTCCATGCAAAGAGGTCGAAGTTGTCTTTTAGGAGCTTTATTAGTAGTTCCTTTAAGTCTTCTCTCTGATTTGCCCCAATATTTGTTGTTTTGCTTGGATCGTCTCCAATTTGAACTTCTTGAGTCTCACCTTCTGGCTGAGGGCAGAATTCTTTGCGAGCTCGGATTCCTCCGAGTTCTATAGTGTGGACTTCCTCCCCTTTTGGGTTGCCTTTGAGGCTCAAACTTTCATTATAACAGTGATGTGCAGTTTTTTGGTCTCCTTTTATCGTGACGATCCCTTCTGGAGTTGGAAACTTCATGCATAGATGTGGAGTCAAGACCACTGTGACGAGCTGGTTCAGTGTTGTCTGACCTATTAGGGCGTTGTAAGCTGAGCTCACGTCGACTACAATGTAGTCTATGTTAAGTTTCCTTGACCTAGTTCCCTTTCCAAAGGTTGTGTGTAGTAAGATATACCCGAGTGGATGGATCGGGGTGTCTCCTAGTCCGAACTAGGTATTTGGATATGCTCTGAGCTCTTTTTCTTGTAGGCCGAGTTTGTCGAAGGCGGCTTTGAATAAGATGTTCGCGGAACTTCCCTGGTCGATTAATGTTCTGTGGAGGTTAGCATTAGCTAATATAATGGTGATGACCATGGGATCATCATGTCCCGAGATGATGCCTGTTGCATCCTCTTGGGTGAAAGTAATAGTGGGGAGGTCGGATGACCTCTCTCCTTCCCCTACATGATATACTTCTTTAAGGTGTCTTTCGCGAGATGATTTAGAGATCCCTCCTCCTGCAAATCCTCCATTTATCATATGGACATGTCTCTCAGGAGTGTGAGGTGGTCGTTCAGTCCGTTCGACCTCTTCATCCCTCTTCTTTAATTTTCTTTGGTTCATCTATTTTGTTGGTGATAAACCACTATTTTATGGTTTATCTTGTGCTCATTTTAGTGGTTTTTATCAAGTCCTTACCCACTTATTCATACTATTTGCATGGTTTTACTTTTTCCTTCCTAATTTTGTGCTATGATTGAAAACATGCCTCTTTGGCCTTTAAATTACTAACTTTAATCCTCTCTTATTATCATTCGATGCCATGATATGTGTGTTAAGTGATTTCAGAGATTACAGGGCAGGAATGACTCAGAGGATGGAAAGGAAGCATGCAAAATTGGAAGGAATACAAGAAATTAAAGGAACTGCAAAGCTGTCCAACCTGACCTCTTTGCACTCAAATGGTCATAACTTGAGCTACAAAGGTCCAAATGATGTGGTTCTAGTTGCGTTGGAAAGCTAACGTCCGGAGCTTCGATTTGATATATAATTTGCCATAGCTGCCCCAAATTCAGGTGACACGAACGCATGGATCACGCGGACGCGTGACCTGGCAAAAGTGCAATCCGCGCAAACGCGTGGACGACGCCTCCGCGTCACTTTGCCGCAACCTGAACGTACTAGAATATGCTGGGGGCGATTTCTGGGCTGTTTTTGACCCAGTTTTTGGCCCAGAAAACACAGATTAGAGGCTATAAAGTGGGAAAATGCATCCATTTATCAAATCAGCTCATAATACACAATTTTAGGATTTAGATGTAGTTTTTAGAGAGAGGTTCTCTCCTCTCTCTTAGGATTAGGATTTAGGATTTTTATTATGTTTAAGCTATGATCTCTTCATTCCAGGTTCTATGTTTCTTCAATATTTATTTTCTACTTTTATTTACTATAATACTTTTATTTGTATTTGATTTATGTTGCCCAATTGACTTATGAACCTTTCTATGTTAGAGTTGAATTTATGTTTAGACGTAATTTGATGTGTTTCAGATTTATGAATGCTTTTAATTTAATTTAGAATTTTCCCTTTTGGCTTTGGTTGAGTCATTGGAGACACTTGAGTTATCAAACTCATTGTTGATTGAAAATTGGAATTCTTCAAGAATTAATTCGAGTTCCAATAACTCTAGCCTTTCCCAAGGAAAGACTAGGACATGAGGAATTAAAATTAATTCATCCACTTAACTTACCTTCATAGTTAGAGGTTAACAAAGTGGGAGAAAAATCCAATTCTCATCACAACTGATAAGGATAACTAGGATAGGACTTCCAGTTCTTATACCTTGCCAAGAGATTTTATTATTGTTAATTTATTTTACTTGTCATTTAAATTACCTATTCCTTACTTTCAAAACCTCCAATTTACAAGACTCATAACCAATAATAAGAACACCTGCCTGCAATTCCTTGAGAAGATGATCAGAGGTTTAAATACTTCAATTATCAATTTTAAAAGGGGTTTGTTACTTGTGACAACCAAAACTTTTGCACGAAAGGGATTCCTTGCCGGTTTAAAAGCTATACCTGCAACGAGGATTTATTTTTAGAAAATTCTAGATCGCGCAGAAATTTAGTTCTTTAGTTGGCTACGTACCGATCTAGCCATCCTTCTCTTGCCAATTTCTCTATGACATTCTTCAGGTCGAAGAATTCATTAGTGGGATGTCCGTAAATTCGGTGGTACTCACAGTACTCTATCCGATTTCCCCCTCATTTTTTGCTTTTGATTGGACGGGGTGGTGGGATCTTCTCAGTGTTGCATATTTCTCGTTAAACATCTACAAGAGACACCCGAAGTGGGTGTAATTGTGGTATTTTCTAGGCTTCTAATTGAGTTGATCTCCTTTTATCTTGGATTCTTTATCCTTATCCTGAGGTGGGTAGGAGAATCCAGAATTTGAGGTTTCTCCTAATCAAGAGTTCTCCTCGATGTTAATGTACTTTTCTGCCCTTTCTTGTACCTCGTTCAGAGATGTTGGATGCTTTTTTGATATGGAGTGACTAAAAGGTCCTTCTCACAGGCCATTGATGAGACCCATGATGGCTGCTTCTATTGGTAGACTTTGTATGTCCAGACATGCGTTATTGAATCTTTCCATGTAGTTGTGAAGACTTTTCCGATCTTCTTGCTTGATCCCTAATAGGCTTGGGGCGTGTTTGGCTTTGTCCTTCTGGATGGAAAATCAGGCAAGGAATTTTTTGGCTAAGTCGTCAAAACTAATGATGGATCTTGGAGGCAAACTGTCAAACCACTTAATTGCTGTCTTTGTCAGGGTGGTCGGGAAGGCTTTGCATCGAACAGCGTCTGAGGCATCAGTGAGATACATCCTGCTTCTGAAATTGCTGAGATGATGGCTGGGATCTGAGGTACCGTCATTTGTCGTCATGTCGGGAGCTTTGAAATCCTTTGGAGCTTTAGCTTTCATGATCTCTTTGGTGAAGGGATCTTGATCCTTGTGGGAGTTATCTTCATGGTTGGAATGAGCAGTTTTGTTTTTGAGATCTGATTCGAGCTTTAGGAGCTTGTCCTCTAGCTTTCGTCGTTGCCTAGTTTCTCTCCGTAGGTTTCTCTCAACTTGTCGTTGATGCTCGGCCTCTTTTTCGAGCTGTTTAAGGCGATCTTGCTGTTCTCGGAGGACATCTAAAATTTATGTATTTGGAGAATGCTTGTCTTCGTTCGGTTGAGGTGTATCCTTTGGTGTGATGTCCGCGTTCTTATGCGGTGTTCTTTCTTCTAGACCAGAGTTGTGATCGTTGTCAAGGTTGTCCGTCATGATGATGGGATGACTTACAGGTTCCCCAGCAACGGCGCCAATGTTCCTAGGGTTACCTGAAACTGAAGGTCGATCTCGGATGAGATCTGTTGTGGCGGCTGGAGCTGTCGTGTCTGACTTGTTGGATACGGTGGTGCTGCTGAGTCTCGATCACTGGAGGGTGTTGGTACTTGCAAGAGACTCCGATGCTTAAGTTAGCATGGGCTTTAAGCAGGTTTTTCATGTAGAATCAGAGTATGAGTTATACCTAGGTGCTCCAGTGTATTTGTAGTAACATGGACTGACCTTTTTAGATAAGATGAGTTAGTTATCTTATCTTATCTTTAAGTAAAGTCATCTTATCTCCAAGGAGGACCGCTGACGTTAGGATTTTTGCCAATAAAGAATTTCATAAAAACAGTCGCGTTGTAGATATAGTCTCTAAACCAACAAAAATCCCTTCGTACAAACGTTTTGGTTGTCACAAGTAACAAACCCCTTTAAAATTGATAACCGAGTATTTAAACCTCGGGTCGTCTTCTCAAGGAATTGCAGGGAGGTATGTTCTTATTATTGGTTATGAGCTTGTAAATTGGGGAAATTTGGAGTTTGGGCAATGGGCACAGGTATATTTTCAAAGCAATAAAAATAAATAAATAACTGAAAAATAAACTTTTGGCCAGGTATGAGAAATTGGAAGTCCAGACTTAGTTATCTCTCTCAACAATAATCAAAGTTGAATCTTAATTCCTCTTAGTTAACCTTTAAAGCAAAGGAAAGTCAAGAGACTAATTAGTTTGACCTTCGAATCCTATTTATTTGCTAAGAAAAAGTTGGGATTATTGAAGTTCAGTTCAATTAGCAAGATAGCGATTATCAATTATGCTGAGTTTGATAATGTTGAGTTACTAATTTCTTAACCAAGACCAAAAGGGGAAATCTAAATTATTTATATAAATAAAAGAAAGCAATCATAAATCTGAAATACCACAAATAATATTAATTAAGAAAATCATAACATGAATGTAGCATAAGCCAAATAGGCAACATAACTAATATAAGCATTAAAGTATCTGAAAGTAAGAGATAAATATAAAGTAAAAGAACATTGAACCTGGGATTGAGAGTCACTCCTAAAACTAAGATAAGTCCTAAATCCTAATCCTAAGAGAGAGGAGAGAACCTCTCTCTCTCTCTCTAAAAACTACATCTACTCCTAAAATTGTAAATGTGAAAGCCTAATTATGAATGGATGCATTCCCTCACTTTATAGCCTCTAATATGTATTTTCTGGGCTGCAAACTGGGTCGAAAACAGCCCAGAATTCGCTGGTCTCGAATTCAATCACGCTGGATTTTCGTCACTGCGACGCGGCCGCATGGAGCATGCGATCGCATCGCCTAGCCTCAGGGAAAATATGGCATATTATATATCAAATCAAAGCCCCGGACGCTAGCTTTCCAACACAACTGGAACCGCATCGTTTGGACCTCTGTAGCTAAAGTTATAGCCATTTGAGTGCGAAGAGGTCAGGCTGGACAGCTTAGTAATTTCTCCAACTTCTTGTATTCCTTCCACTTTTGCATGTTTCCTTTCCATCCTCTGAGCCATTCCTGCCCTGTAATCTCTGAAATCACTTAACACGCATATCAAGGCATCTAATGGTAATAAGAGAGGATTAATAATAAGCAAATATAAGATCAAAGAAGCATGTTTTCAATCAAAATACATAATTAGGAAGGAAATATAAAACCATGCAAATAGTATGAATAAGTGGGTAAAGAGTTAATGAAAACCACTTAATTGAGTACAAGATAAACCATAAAATAGTGGTTTATCAACCTCCCCACACTTAAACACTAGCATGCCCTCATGCTAAGCTCAAGAGAAGCTATAAAGATGAAGAGGAATGGTATGAAATGCAACCTATGAATGCAACTACATGCCAAATGCTTTTACTTACTTGGTTAAGAGTAAATAAGTTCTCCATGACAAATACAAACCAATTTTCACTAATTCAAATCATACAATAAAAAGCAAGTGAACTTGTAAGAAGACAGCTCATGAAAGCAGGGAACATAGAATTTAAGCGTTGAACCCTCACTGGAAGTGTATATCACTCTAATCTCTCAAGTGTATAGGGTAATTCACTCTAGTCTTCTCTAATCATGCTTTCTAAAACTTTGTTCTTCATCTAACCAATCAACAAAATTTAGTATACCAATGCAAACATCATGAGGTCTTTTCAAGGTTGTAATGGGGCTAAGGTAAGGGTAAGGATATATATATATATATATATATATATATATATATATATATAAGGCTAAGTGAGCTAACAAATTGAATCCTTGACTAGTCTAAGATCTTACCTAACATATACATACTTTATACAATTTTAAAATACTGTACCTAACTACCCAAATTTTTCCCACTTGTATTACATGCTCATGTATCAAACTTATTTTTGAATTTTGTCCCATGTGCATTGATTCTTTTTATTTTTCATTTGGGGTAATATATATTTTTTTCATTTTTCTCTTTTTTTTTATTATTTTTTTGTATCCCCTTATTTAATTACTTAATATATTTTTCTTCAATGCACATGGTAATTTAATTATTTTGATTTCACATGAGCATGCTTCCCAAATTTTCAAATGACTTATTCAATTTAATTCCCTACTTTTTCATATCATCCCATGTTCCCATAAAATTTCCCACACTTAAATTTTACACAATATCTATTTTAAGCTAACCAAGGATTCAACTTGGGATTCTTATTTTGTTTTTCTGCTTAAGGCTAGTAATGTGGTTATAAAACAGAAGGGATTTAAAAGCTCAAGGGGGCTAACAAGGGTGATGTAAAAGGTAGGCTAATTTTGGGATAAGTGAGCTAAAATCAAACAATGGCCTCAATCATATGCAAGCATGTAAATACACTAAATATTGGACATATAGAATGGAACAAAGTAAAGATTACAATCATAGAGAAGGGAACACACAAGAATAAAATATTTATGGTTAAATAATGTAACCATATAAATAAGCTCAAATCTCATAGGTTGTGTGTTCTTTAGCTCAAAAACCATGTTCCAAATACAACTTCCAAACAAGTTTAACACAAAAAATTTTTTCAATTTAAATTAGTGAAATATTATAAAAATTTATTGAAAAAGAAAATATTACTTCAACCAAGTAGTAACTAAATGCATAAAATCAAATAAACATGCAATTAAATATGCAAATGTAACAATTAACAAAGAAAATAAAATATTGGTGTTTGAGACAGGAAAGTACTAACCCATGGAGATCGGTATCAACCTCCCCACACTTAAAGATTGCACCGTCCTCGGTGCATACTGAGATGTGCAGGTGGACGGGTTGTTTCAACTATTGCTTTTCTCTAAGGATTGTGTAGATGGACTTGTCTGTCTCCCCATGTAAACGTCTTCCGGTTCTCTTCCTGGTGGCCATCCTGAAAGAAAAAGGGAAGAAAGGTAACCCAATAATAGAGATAAGAAAATAAATAAAGTATGGTTGGATTAATGCCGAATGAAAAAGGTCTCATTTACATGGAAGCTTCAACATGTACGTGAGAAAACAATAGAAGCCATGGCATACCAATGGTGCAAAATTTGCAACAATGGGGAAGAGTGTGGGTAATGAAAATATCAATATAAGTACATGTCAATGCAAGAGGAGTACAAGTATCATAAAAATTAGCATTGATTTAAATAATGTTACCCAATCAGAATAAAACAAGTCATAAGCACCAAGATAATACCAGAAAAGATATAACAGTTGAATAAGAACATTTGAACACCAATAATTTTAGAAAAATAAAAATATGCACAAAATTAAAATGCATTGAATGAAAGTATGCAAATAAATAAAATAAAATAAAAGATAAGAAGAATGAGAAGGGAAAGAAATAAAGTAAGAAAGAAAGAAGAAAGAAGAAAAGATAGAAGAAATTAGGATTGGGAAAGAAAAATAAGATAATTGGCACTAATCTGGATAGGTTGTGCGACGCTGGCGACGCGGACGCGTGGGTCACGCGAGCGCGTGGCCTGATTTGTGTGATTGGCGCGAGTGCAGCCTCGCATTCGCACAACTCTCTGTTTGAGATGTATTTTTGCAAAAAATCTGGGTGACGCGGTCGCGTGGTTGACGCGATCGCGTGGATGGCCTATTTCCAATATGACGCGGACGCATGGGTGACGCGTTCGTGTGGGAGGGCTTGGGCTTCCAGCACGAGTCCAGCCCCATTCCAGCTTAACCTTCGGCCATGCACCCTTGTGACGTCGATTTATATGGCACGCGGCCGCGTGGGTGACGCGGTCGCGTGGGAGGCCAAAGTTCCCATGTGACGCGGACGCGTCGGCGACGCGGTCGCGTGGGTCGATTTGTGCCACTGGCACGCCTCCAGCCACGCTCCAGCGTGACTCTCTGTTCGTTTTTATTTTCTCCCCTCTCCTTGCGACGCGGACGCGTCGCTGATGTGTGGAAAAACGATCCAACACAAAACTCACCGGCAAGTGTACCGGGTCGCATCAAGTAATAATAACTCACATGAGTGAGGTCGATCCCACATGGATTGAAGGATTGAGCAATTTTAGTTTAGTGGTTGATTTAGTCAAGCGAATCAAGTATTGGTTGAGTGGTTTATGCTTTGCAGAAACTAAATTGCATGAATTGTAAAAGGGGAAGGGTAAATTGCAGTAAATGAAAGAGCAGGAAAGTAAATGTGCTGAATCTTAAAGAACAAGTAAAGTAAATTGCAGAAACTTAGATTGCAAGAAATGTAAATGACTGAATCTTAAAGTGCAAGAAATGTAAATTGCTTGAATTGTAAAAGGGATTGGGAGTTGGGATTCCAGAAATTAAACAAGCAGAATTAAATTGCATCAAACAGCAAAGTAAAAGATGAATTAAATTGGAATGGATCTCAAACAGAAGAGTAAAAGTGCTTTGAGAATTATAAAGACAGAAAGACAGTGCTTAATTTGCAGCAAAGTAAAAGAGGTTGAAGATCTCAGGGTGGAAGAGACTAGATAACAAGTCTAGATCTCAAATCCTTCCTTGATCCAACAAGAACAGTTGCAAAAGAAGTGAAGAAGAGTAAATTGCAAAATTAAAGAGAAGATGAAGCAGTAAACAGAAAGTGAAATTCAATTATGCAGAGAAAGTAAACAAGAGATTTCAAGGTGAGATTGAAACAGAAGTTCTTCAATTCTTCACCCAAGATCCAAAGCAAGAAAATAAAAGAGTGCTCAAGCAAGAACCAAGAAGGAGAGAGATCAATTCCCCTTCCAAGTTCTCAGAGAATTCAAAGTAAAGAGCTCAAAAATGAAAATGACAATTAAAAGGAAAATTCAAAGTAAAATCTCAAAGTGTCAAAAGGGTGGTTCCAAATTACATCAAATTAACTCCTATTTATACACTTTCTATTCTTGGATTTTGGAATTTGGGTGGGCTTTTGATTTGGTGAAGAAATGAATTAAATTGGATTTTTAATCCAATTTCTAGCCCAAATTGCACCTCCAGGGGAAAGCTCAGTTGGAAAATCCAACTTAGCTTTCAAGCATGCTCCATCCGTGTCAAGTGTGGTGTGCCAAGCCTTGTTTGGGGGTCAATTGTCTTAGAGCTAAGTTGGAAAATCCAACTTAGCTTTAGCCCGTGTCATGATGCGCAAGGCTTCCTCCTTGGTGCGCCAAAATGTGTGTCACAGCTCCCTTGGTGTGCAAACTTGTGCGCCAAAGTGTGGAGAAGAATGGGAGAAGCAATGCTAATCCAACTGAGCTTTCCTTGTAGCGTCTTGCCCTTGGCCTCAAGGTCCCAGGTTCAAATCCTGGTGGGAGCAAGTGGAGGACACCTTTGGAGCTAATTTCCTTGGATGAGTGGGCATTCCTCCTTATGTTTCCAAGAATACCCAAGTTCGAAACTTGGAGGAAGCAATAAAGCTATTTTCCTTGTATTTCCTTGCAAGCTTGGTGGCACTCCTTCCTTATGTTTCAAAGAATACCCAAGTTCAAGTCTTGGAGGAAGCATTCTAGCTATTTATTCTCAAATTCCCTTGCAAGGAGTAGCGTGTGGTTCCAAGTTCGAACCATGGAGGATGCATTTTGGCTATTTCTTCTTGAATTCTTTTGTGAGGAACGTTCCTTGCCTTCTCCTTGGTCCTTGGTTCGAATCTTGGTGGCTTCACTCATGGAATTTCATCTTGAATTAATTTGAAGAGGTCCCCGATAAAGTTAACTTAGTTAACTTAGCTTTGCACCCATTCCTTGCTTTCTTTAGTGCTAAGTTAACTATTTGAACTTAGCTTTGTAGCTTGCCTTCTCCTTCCATCCCTTGTGAAGCTCAGTTAGCTTTTTCAACTTAGTTTCCCTTTCTTCCTCAATGTGGTTATGCTTTTTCTTCCTTTTGGCACGCTTTCTTTTTCCTTTGGGCACACTTCTTGTGCCACGCTTTTCTTCTTTTCTTTCTTTCTTCACCTGCAAGTAATCAAAACAACCAATCAAAGTATCACTAAATTCACAAGGTTTATAATTCATTAAAATTCAATTAAATTTAGCTTAAACCTCATGATTTAGCATCAATTACATGGTGGTTGTTTGATTCAAAGAAGTCATGCATTTTCATTCCAAATCACTTACTTAGAGTGCAAGAAAGTGCATAAAACCTAATAAAAACTAAGAGAAATGCTAGTGAAACTAGGCTAAGATGACTTGTCATCACAACACCAAACTTAAAACTTGCTTGTCCCCAAGCAAGCACTTAAACATAAGAGAAGATAGAATGAAGTAGATAAGCATGCATGTCCTTATTAAGCACTTAGTTCAATTTTGTTTATGGGGTTTTATGCAGATCAAAAATAGCTCATTTATTACTTACTGTAAAAATAACTATGCTTCCTTAAGGGTTTACCAAGGTTGCTGCTATGATTCCTTACCCTTTTGCTTAATCCCCTTGTTAGCTTTTTCTGCTTTCTTTTGCATTTCAGAGCTTATTATCTATTAGAGGCTTGGTGTCAAATGTTGCAGTGGCCTTTGGCTTATTTTCACTCAACATTTTTTCACCACAGACACATGGCTCATCTTTTTCTTCCTAGGATCATTGATGCCCAGCATCTCTTTGGATTACTAAATGTTTTGTAGCTAGGTTGCTCTTTATTGTGGACTTTCAGTTGACAATCCCAAATCAGTTGATCTAAGTTGCCAAGTTTTAAAATACTCCTTAGAACCTACTTGTCCAAGCATATCCCAGTACATAAACACCACAGGCATATGTCCTAGGGTCCAAGCTATTGGTGTCTAGCCTTATTGTTTGTTTCTTTGCCAACTTTTGGCTTTTCTTCTTTCTTTTTCTTTCTGTTTTGGTTTATTTTCAAGGGACTTTCATTAATTGAAGGATCATAGCAGCAAACTAGCTTACACTTCAAGAAACAAGTCATTCTGTAACATTTATTCCATGAGCTAATAGTTGAATCAAACACACACCACCACTAACTTCATTCTAACTTTTGCAACATTGAACAATTACTTTTCTAAATCAAACATCTTTCTTTTATTCAAACAGCAAGGGAGACAAGACAAGGTATTCTAGTTAATGAGTGATGACAATTATTATGCAGATGACCTTCAAGCAAAAATTATGCAGATAGCTTTCTTTAACATGTACTTCCACTTGCAACTAAATAATCATTCCAGCCAGGCATAAAGGATTCTCTGAATTAATTCATTACATAACAACAAGGATCAAGAATAGATACAACCTGTTGAGTTGCATTTTTCCATTCTTACTTCAAATTGCTCCTTTTGAGTTGCTTGCTGTTCAACCCTTTTAGGTGTTGGTAAATCTGCAAAGCTTGTATGTTTGTGGCTCTCGAACTTACTTTGGTGTGTGAACACCAAACTTAGTCCCTTGCCAATATTCCTCATGCAACAATTTATATGTGAACTTCTTTTTTTTTTTTTTCAAAGGAAATAAACTAATGATTTTGAAATAGCAGAATAGTTAATTAGTTTATCTAAATGCTCAAAGCTAGCATTATATAGGGGGTGAGAATATGTTTTATGATGAGATTTTGGTGGAACACCAAACTTAGAATCCTTCATTCTCCCTTATATTGTTTTGGTGTACAACACCAAACTTAGCTTTTTGCAATGTAGATAAGGCTAATTAACCTCTTTATTGAAATAACTATGGAAAGAAACTACCTCAGGTTGGGTTGCCTCCCAACAAGCGCTCTTTTATTGTCACTAGCTTGACATTGACTCCCTCTTTTATGGCGGTTGATGACTGTAGTGCCTCAACTTGTCCCCTTTGATCGTGAGCTTCTTCTTTGTTCCTTGGTGCTCTATCTCAGCATGTTCTAGTGATAATATTTTGCTCACAGTATAGTAATCGTTAGTCTGTTGGTCTGTTCCCAGTTGTTGATAGACTAACTGCACTTTGTCACCTTTGGAGAGCCCTTCTGTTGGAATTTTTTTGTTCTTCCAACCCTTTTTTATTCTATTTTTGTTTTTCTTCCTTCCTTTTGTTGACTCTTCTTCTTTTAAAACAGGCTCCCTTTTGAAATTCTTTTTCTTAGTTGCCAATACTACAATGTTCCCTTGAGCTTCTTCATTACTTTGCACAGTCTCTTTCTCTTTTTGGCCTGCTGTATCATCTATCTCTTGCTTGGGAGGGCAGTTGTTGTTTGTCTTGTTGATTTCCTCCTTCCACTGCAGATTCTCCTTGTCTGTTTCTGTACCATCCTTCTTTTCATTACTGCTCTGTGTTTCTGGTAGTACACTCAGAGTGATACTTTCATTATGCATCCTGAGGGTTAATTCTCCTTGCTCTATGTCTATGATGGCCCTAGCAGTGGCCAAGAACGGTCTTCCCAGTATAATGGAGTCGCCCTCATCCTGATTCGAATCCAGGATCACAAAATCTACAGGGAAGATGAATCTATCTACCTTGACTAGAAGGTTCTTAATTATACCCCTGGGGCATATCACTGATTTGTCCACCAATTCTAGAGACATCTGTACTGGTTTCACCTCTTTTATGCCTAGCTTTGTCACTAGAGAGGCAGGCATTAGATTGATACTAGCTCCCAAGTCACACATCGCCTTCTTGATGGTCATACTGCCAATGGCGCAGGGTAGAAAGAAACTCCCAGGGTCCTCGAGTTTGGGAGGAAGTCCCTTCTGGATTAGTGCTCTGCATTCCTCAGTGAGCAGTACAGTTTCATTAACTTGCCAACTCCTCTTCTTGTTGATAAGTTCCTTCAAGAACTTTGCGTACAGGGGAATTTGCTCAAGTGCTTCAGCTAAGGGGATATTGATCTCTAACTTCTTGAAGATTTCAAGAAATTTTGGGAAGTGTTGATCCTTAGTCTCCTTGTTGAACCTTTGAGGATATGGCAAGGGTGGAGTGAAGTTCATTCCCTGTCTTTGGTCCTTAGTTGGCTCTTCAATTACTTCCTTTCCCTTTCTTGATTTTTGTGGCTGATCTTCTTTTTCTTGAACTTGATTCTGAGTTGGCTTGCTTGCTGTCTCCTTCTTGTCATTGACTTTCTCTTCTTCAGCTTGTTTCTTGTCACCTTCCTTTGACTTCTTGGTTGCTTCTTCATTTTTCACCAGGACTTTTCCACTCCTCAATTGTATTGTCTTGCACTCCTCTTTTGGATTGGGAATGGTGTCACTTGGTAGTGAGCTTGATGGCCTTTCAATGGCAATCTGCTTGGAGAGTTGTCCAATTTGCCGTTCCATATTTTTCATGGAGGCTTCTTGGTTCCTCACTGTCATCTCTTGAGTTTTCATCATTTTTTCCATTAGGAGCTCCAAGTTGTTAATCCTTTGGAATTCTTGTGAGATTGGTTGATTGTGGGGTGTTGAGGGTTGAGGGTAAGTGTTCTGACTTGAGGTTTGGTTATTGGATGGGTAATGGTTGGAGTTGGGGTAGTTGTTTTGGGGTTTTCTGTAAGAGTTCTGGTTAGTTTGCTGCTGGTTGTGGTTTTGGTTGTTTCTTGAAGTGTTTTGATTTGAGTTTCTCTGCCATGGTTGTTGATTTTGGTTGTGATTGTCTCCCCACCTAAGATTTGGGTGGTTCTTCCAAGAAGGGTTGTAGGTGTCACCAAAGACTTCATTTGGCCCAGAATTTTGGTTGTGCATGTACTGGACTTGCTCTTGCTGTTGCTCCTCTTGAGTCTCTTCATTTTGTCCCCATGTAGATGATGGTTGGCTTGTATTAACTGCTGCAACTTGGAGGCTATTAATCCTCTTGGCCATTTGCTCAAATTGTTGTTGAATTTGCTGCTGCATCATTTTGTTTTGAGCCAAGATTGAGTCCACTCCTTCCAACTCCATCACTCCTTTCCTTTGTGATGGTTGGCGTTGCCTTTGGTGAGCAAAGAAATATTGATTGTTGGCCACCATATCAATGAGATTTTGAGCTTCCTCTGCTGTTTTCATCAATTGTAAAGAACCTCCTGCTGAATAATCCAAAGCCTCCTGAGATTTCAGTGTCAAGCCTTCATAGAAATTCTGCAATCTGTCCCACTCACTGAACATTCCTGGTGGACACTTCCTGATTAGAGCTTTGTATCGTTCCCATGCCTCATACAAGGGTTCAGCATCCATTTGTGTGAATGTTTGCACTTCAGTCTTCAATCTAATAACTCTTTGAGGTGGGTAAAACTTGGCAAGGAACTTGGTTACTAGATCATCCCAATTGTTGATGCTGCCTCTTGGGAAGGATTCCAACCATTGAGTGGCTTTGTCTCTGAGAGAAAATGGAAATAGCAGTAGCTTGTAACTGTCAGGGTGCACACCATTGGTTTTGACAGTGTCACAAATCCTCAAGAAGGTGGACAAGTGTTGGTTACGGTCTTCAAGTGGTCCTCCTCCATAAGAACAATTGTTTTGAATCAAGGTGATGAGTTGTGGCTTTAGTTCAAAATTATTTGCATTAACATTTGGGGTAAGAATGCTACTCCCACAATGTCTAGGATCTGCACTTGTGTAGGAAGCTAAAACTATTCTCTGTGGTGGATTATTGTTGTTATTGGCTGCTCCTTCAGTCCCATTTGGTGGGTTTGTTAAGTGTTCCTCCATATCTTGGAATTCTTCTTCTGACTCCTCTTCTCCAATAATGTTTTTCCCTCTTTCAGCTCTTCTTAGTCTTCTGAGGGTTCTTTCGTCTTGTTCACAAAAAGTGGGTGTAATTCTCCTTGTACCTGACATACAACCAAAGCATAAAAATCACAACACCAGAAAGCAACAACACTTCAATCCATGGCTGAAGTGAAATGTTAATTGGCTTAAGCAAAAATTCAAACAGTTAGTGTGTTAGTCAAAAACAGAAAAATAAAAATGCTAGATCTAGATCTCCACTTCACTTAATCATTGTCAATCAAATCAATCCCCGGCAACGGCGCCAAAAACTTGATGTGTGAAAAAACGATCCAACACAAAACTCACCGGCAAGTGTACCGGGTCGCATCAAGTAATAATAACTCACATGAGTGAGGTCGATCCCACAGGGATTGAAGGATTGAGCAATTTTAGTTTAGTGGTTGATTTAGTCAAGCGAATCAAGTATTGGTTGAGTGGTTTATGCTTTGCAGAAACTAAATTGCATGAATTGTAAAAGGGGAAGGGTAAATTGCAGTAAATGAAAGAGCAGGAAAGTAAATGTACTGAATCTTAAAGAACAAGTAAAGTAAATTGCAGAAACTTAGATTGCAAGAAATGTAAATGACTGAATCTTAAAGTGCAAGAAATGTAAATTGCTTGAATTGTAAAAGGGATTGGGAGTTGGGATTGCAGAAATTAAACAAGCAGAATTAAATTACATCAAACAGAAAAGTAAAAGATGAATTAAATTGGAATGGATCTCAAACAGAAGAGTAAAAGTGCTTTGAGAATTATAAAGACAGAAAGACAGTGCTTAATTTGCAGCAAAGTAAAAGTGGTTGAAGATCTCAGGGTGGAAGAGACTAGATAACAAGTCTAGATCTCAAATCCTTCCTTGATCCAACAAGAACAATTGCAAAAGAAGTGAAGAAGAGTAAATTGCAAAATTAAAGAGAAGATGAAGCAGTAAACAGAAAGTGAAATTCAATTATGCAGAGAAAGTAAACAAGAGATTTCAAGGTGAGATTGAAACAGAAGTTCTTCAATTCTTCACCCAAGATCCAAAGCAAGAAAATAAAAGAGTGCTCAAGCAAGAACCAAGAAGGAGAGAGATCAATTCCCCTTCCAAGTTCTCAGAGAATTCAAAGTAAAGAGCTCAAAAATGAAAATGAAAATGACAATTAAAAGGAAAATTCAAAGTAAAATCTCAAAGTGTCAAAAGGGTGGTTCCAAATTACATCAAATTAACTCCTATTTATACACTTTCTATTCTTGGATTTTGGAATTTGGGTGGGCTTTTGATTTGGTGAAGAAATGAATTAAATTGGATTTTTAATCCAATTTCTAGCCCAAATTGCACCTCCAGGGGAAAGCTCAGTTGGAAAATCCAACTTAGCTTTCAAGCATGCTCCATCCGTGTCAAGTGTGGTGTGCCCAGCCTTGTTTGGGGGTCAATTGTCTTAGAGCTAAGTTGGAAAATCCAACTTAGCTTTAGACCGTGTCATGATGTGCAAGGCTTCCTCCTTGATGCGCCAAAATGTGTGTCACAGCTCCCTTGGTGTGCAAACTTGTGCGCCAAAGTGTGGAGAAGAATGGGAGAAGCAATGCTCAGTTGGAAAATCCAACTGAGCTTTCCTTGTAGCGTCTTGCCCTTGGCCTCAAGGTCCCAGGTTCAAATCCTGGTGGGAGCAAGTGGAGGACACCTTTGGAGCTAATTTCCTTGGATGAGTGGGCATTCCTCCTTATGTTTCCAAGAATACCCAAGTTCGAAACTTGGAGGAAGCAATAAAGCTATTTTCCTTGTATTTCCTTGCAAGCTTGGTGGCACTCCTTCCTTATGTTTCAAAGAATACCCAAGTTCAAGTCTTGGAGGAAGCATTCTAGCTATTTATTCTCAAATTCCCTTGCAAGGAGTAGCGTGTGGTTCTAAGTTCGAACCATGGAGGATGCATTTTGGCTATTTCTTCTTGAATTCTTTTGTGAGGAACGTTCCTTGCCTTCTCCTTGGTCCTTGGTTCGAATCTTGGTGGCTTCACTCATGGAATTTCATCTTGAATTAATTTGAAGAGGTCCCCGATAAAGTTAAGTTAGTTAACTTAGCTTTGCACCCATTCCTTGCTTTCTTTAGTGCTAAGTTAACTATTTGAACTTAGCTTTGTAGCTTGCCTTCTCCTTCCATCCCTTGTGAAGCTCAGTTAGCTTTTTCAACTTAGTTTCCCTTTCTTCCTCAATGTGGTTATGCTTTTTCTTCCTTTTGGCACGCTTTCTTTTTCCTTTGGGCACACTTCTTGTGCCACGCTTTTCTTATTTTCTTTCTTTCTTCACCTGCAAGTAATCAAAACAACCAATCAAAGTATCACTAAATTCACAAGGTTTATAATTCATTAAAATTCAATTAAATTTAGCTTAAACCTCATGATTTAGCATCAATTACATGGTGGTTGTTTGATTCAAAGAAGTCATGCATTTTCATTCCAAATCACTTACTTAGAGTGCAAGAAAGTGCATAAAACCTAATAAAAACTAAGAGAAATGCTAGTGAAACTAGGCTAAGATGACTTGTCATCAGTCGCGTCGCGTGGCTTTTTTTTTTAATCTAAAAAGAAAATGCAGAATGCAGTGTTAATATGAATGTGATGCAAAACTCCAGGTTCAATAAAATAAAATAAAACTCAAAAACAAATAAAACTAAATAAAAATGAAAAAGGAACGATCATACCACGGTGGGTTGTCTCCCACCTAGCACTTTTAGTTATTGTCCTTAAGTTGGACATTTGGGGAATCCTTTGTTATGGTGGCTTGTGCTTGAACTCATCCAGGAATCTCCACCATTGTTTATGATTTCAATGTCCTCCGGGATCCCAAACTAGGCGCAGAAAGCCTTCAAGTAAGTTAATGCATGTGACAAGGCCCCAAGAGTGCTGATTTCTAGATTGGATTCCGGGGTCCCAAATCTTGCTTTTGCACCCGTCTTCTTGTTGATCATCATGATTCCATCCGGGTGATAGGCAATCTGAATTCTCACTAAAGCAGCCAAATAACTTCCTAGACCCATTCAGTGGAGCTTTACACTAACCTTTACATTTAAACTTTAAGCTTCCAACCATAATGAACCTTGCAGGACAATTCTTACCACTGACCATCTTCCTCTTACTCTTAATGCCACAAAGAGTTCTAAGTTGACCATCCGTCTCCAGTAGCCCATATTCAAGTGGAATTAGAAAGTTAAGGTATATGAATATTACCCACTTGAATGTTGTGAAGGATGATGGCAACTTAGAGGGAGGTATTTTTAATGAAATTGCAAGCTCCACTCCCTTGTACTCTTCTCTGATAATTACCACCTCTTTGCAAGCTTCTTCAATTTCAACCTCTTCCTCTTGGTAGCTTTCTTCCAATTCAATCTTCTCTTCATTGCTTTCTAAGGGCATGGGAGGTTGTGCTTCTTCTTCTTGAATCTCCATCTCTTGATCAACCTCTTCCAAGTCTTCAACTGTGATATGCCTTGGAGGTTGTACACCCTCCTCAGCATCAATTTCAAACATCTTGGAAGGGGGTTCTATGACTGGACTTTCCCATGGAGGTTCTGCATCTCCTAAGTCTTCAACCACTTCTTCTTCTTCAATAATTCCGGCTTCCTCCACTTGTTCCAGTACAAAGTCATGCTCCGTACTGTTCACTGGAGTTTCTAGTATCTCCTTCATGCTACGTTCTTCATTAGATTGTCCACATGAAGCCATAGGGGTTCCTTGAGTGTCCGAACGTCGGGAAGCTAATTGAATTATCGCTTGCTCCAATTGACGAATGGTTGCATGAAATCGATCCACTGTTTCCTTGAAACGATCCTTTGTCTCTTGATGCACTCGGCTTTCATAAATAGGATCATAGTGCTCTTGGATTGATGGATATGGAGATGGTGAATATTGAAGTGGTGGTTCTTATGAGTAATTGGGTTGGAATTGGGGTGGTTCTATATATGGTTCATATGGCTCATAAGGTGGTTGGTATGGTGGTTGAGGGTTAGGGTCATATGGAGGTTGATGAGCGGATATTTTATACGCTTTTTGGGGTTAATTTCATATAGTTTTTAGTATGTTTTAGTGAGTTTTTAGTTTGTTTCCATTAGTTTTTAGGAAAAATTCATATTTCTAGACTTTACTATGAGTTGTGTGTTTTTCTGTAATTTCAGGTATTTTTCTGGCGGAAATTGAGGGAGCTGAGCAAAAATCTGATTCAGGCTGAAAAAGGACTGCTGATGCTGTTGGATTCTGACCTCCCTGCACTCAAAGTGGATTTTCTGGAGCTACAGAACTCGAAATGGCACGCTTTCAATTGCGTTGAAAAGCAGACATCCAGGGCTTTCCAGAAATATATAATAGTCCATACTTTGCTCAAGGATAGTCGACGTAAACTGGCGTTCAACGCCAGTTCTCTGCCCAATTCTGGCGTCCAGCGCCAGAAAAGGATTAAAAGTTGGAGTTCAACGCCAGAAATGGATCCAAACCTGGCGTTGAACGCCCAAAACAGTCTTATACACGTGAAATGTTTAAGTCTCAGCCCCAGCACACACCAAGTGGGTCCCAGAAGTGGATCTCTGCACCATCTTTCATAGTCTACTCACTTTTTGTAAACCTAGGCTACTAGTTTAGTATTTAAACAACTTTTAGAGACTTATTTTGTATCTCATAACATTTTAGATCTGAACTTTGTACTCTTTGACGGCATGAGTCTATAAACTCCATTGTTGGGGGTGAGGAGCTCTGCTGTGTCTCAATGAATTAATGCAAGTATTTATGTTTTCCATTCAAACATGCGTGTTCCTATCTAAGATATCCATTCGCGCCTAATTATGGAGAAGGTGATGATTCGTGGCAGTCATCACCTTCCTCAATCCATGAACGTGTGTCTGACAATCACCTCCGTTCTACATCAGATTGAATGAATATCTCTTAGATTCCTTAATCAGAATCTCCGTGGTATAAGCTAGATTGATGGCGGCATTCATGAGAATCCGGAAAGTCTAAACCTTGTCTGTGGTATTCCGAGTAGGATTCAGGGAATGAATGACTGTGAAGAGCTTCAAACTCGCAAGTGCTGGGCGTAGTGACAGACGCAAAAGGAGGGTGAATCCTATTCCAGCATGATCGGGAACCTCAGATGATTAGCCGAGCTGTGACAGAGCATTTGGACCATTTTCACAAGAGGAGGGGATGTAACCATTGACAACGGTGATGCCCCAACACACAGCTTGCCATAGAAGGACGTGCATGCGTGAATCAGAGGACAGAGGAAAGCAGAGATTCAGAAGACAAAGCATCTCCAAAACTCCAACATATTCTCCATTACTGCATAACAAGTAATCTTTAACCCATGCTCTCTTGTTTATTCGCAATTCAACTGATAAACACAATTGACTTCCTGACTGAGAATTGCAAGATAACCATAGATTGCTTCAAACCAACAATCTCCGTGGGATTCGACTCTTACTCATGTAAGGTATTACTAGGACGACCCAGTGCACTTGCTGGTTAATGGTACGAGTTGTGAAAAGTGTGATTCACAATTCGTGCACCAAATTTTTGGCACCGTTGCCGGGGATTGTTCGAGTTTGAACAACTGACGGTGAATCTTGTTGCTTAGATTAGGAAATTTTCATCTTTTGAGTCAGAGTCTTTTGTTTTCTTTTCAAAAATTTTTCAAAAGTAATAATTTCTCTATTAAATTTTGTGCCAAACTCTAAGTTTGGTGTTTTCTTATTGATTCCCCTTAGGTTTTCGAAAATTTTAGTTTAGTTTTCTAAAAATTTTAAGTTTGGTGTTCTTGTGAATCTTCAAAGTGTTCTTGAGTTTTCCTTGTGTCTTGATCTTAAAATTTTTAAGTTTGGTGTTCCTTGGTGTTTTCTCTCAAAATTTTCAAAAACAAGGAGCATTAGATCTAAAAATTTTAAATCTTGTGCTATTTTATTATTTTTCTCTCTCTTCTTTAAATTCAAAAATATCTTTTCTCTCTATTTTAAAGCAAATTTTCGAAATTTGCCTTTAAAATTCAGATTTTTATTTCAAAATTTTAAAACCTTTTTCAAAAATCATCATATCCTTTTCAAAATATCCTAACTACTTTCTCTCTCCTCATTTTTTTGAAAATTTTCAACCATTTTTATTTATTTTATTTTAATTTATTTCATTTTCAAAATAAATAAATAAAAATAATTTTTTTATTTGACATCATCTCCCTTTCTCCATCATGGATCTAAGTGAAAATGAACAGTCCAGGAGGACTCTGGGGTCATATGCTAACCCCTCTACTGCTTCATATGGGAGAAGCATCTGCATACCCTCCATTGGAGTCAGTAGCTTCGAGTTGAATCCTCAGCTCATTATCATGGTGCAGCAAAATTGCCAGTATTCCGGTCTTCCACAGGAAGAACCTACAGAGTTTCTGGCACAATTTTTACAAATTGCTGACACAGTACATGATAAGGAAATAGATCAGGATGTCTACAGACTATTATTGTTTCCATTTGCTGTAAAAGATCAAGCTAAGAGGTGGTTAAATAACCAACCTAAGGCCAGCATAAGGACATGGAAACAACTGACAGAAAAATTCCTGAATCAATACTTTCCCCCAAAATGGATGACACAGCTAAGGCTGGACATCCAAGGCTTTAAACAAGGAGATAATGAATCTCTTTATGATGCTTGGGAGAGATACAGAGAGATGCTACGAAAATGCCCCTCTGAAATGTTTTCAGAGTGGGTTCAGTTAGACATCTTCTATTATGGGCTTGCAGAAGGAGCTCAGATGTCTCTAGATTACTCAGCTGGTGGATCTATCCACATGAGAAAGACAATTGAAGAGGCTAAAGAGCTCATTGATACAGTTGCCAGGAATCAGCATCTGTACTTAAGCAGTGACCCTTCCATGAAAGAAGATGTTAAAACAGTAACTGCTGAACTCAGTCCTGTAAAACAAGCTGCTGAATTCAATCAGCAATTGGACTTTCTAACAAAGCAGTTAGCCAAATTCGAGGATAAACTACAAGAGACAAGGATGGCTAATATAAATATGGAAGAACAATTGAAGCAAACAAAGCAGCAGCTATCAAGGCAAATAACAGAAGAATGCCAAGCAGTTCAATTAAGAAGTGGGAAAACATTAAATACCCCACCTCAAGGCAGCAAGAAGCTAAGAAATGAGCAAACCACCCAAAATTCACCTGAGGACAGTAAGAGCCCAGGGAAAAGTAATTCTGGAACTAAAACGCCAGAAATTTGGTGGAAAGCTGGCGCTGAACGCCCAGACCATGCTTAGGACTGGCGTTCAACGCCAGAAACAAGGCAGGACTGGCGTTCAACGCCAGAAATAGGCAAGGATCTGGCGTTGAACACCCAAAATGGGCAAGATCTGGCGCTGAACGCCCAAAATGAGCACAGTTCTGGCGTTCAGACGCCAGGAACAGACAAGGAGTTGGCATCTAACGTCACTCCAGTTTCTAACTCTGGCACTCAATTGCCAGTGAGGGATCAGACACACACAAATGCTGATAGCAACCCCTCTAAAAAGGCTTCTTCAACCACTTCTGTAGGCAATAAACCTACAGCAACTAAGGTTTAAGAATATAAAGCCAAGATACCTTATCCTCAAAAGCTCCGGAAAGAGGAGCAGGATAAGCAATTTGCTCGCTTTGCAGATTATCTCAGGACTCTTGAAATAAAGATTCCATTTGCAGAAGCACTTAAGCAAATACCTTCTTATGCCAAGTTCATGAAAGAGATCTTGAGTCATAAAAAGGATTGGAGAGAAACAGAAAGAGTTCTCCTCACTGAAGAATGCAGTGCGGTCATTCTAAAGAGCTTCCCTAAAAAGCTTAAAGACCCTGGGAGTTTTCTGATACCATGCATATTAGAAGGTCAATGCACCAAGACAGCTTTATGCGATCTTGGGGCAAGCATCAACCTAATACCTGCATCCACTATCAGAAAGCTTGGCTTAACTGAAGAAGTTAAACCAACCCGGATATGTCTCCAACTTGCTGATGGCTCCACTAAATACCCATCAGGCGTGATTGAAGACATGATTGTCAGAGTCGGGCCATTCGCCTTTCCCACTGACTTTGTTGTGCTGGAAATGGAGGAGCACAAGAGTGCTACTCTCATTCTAGGAAGACCCTTCCTAGCAACTGGACGATCCCTCATTGACGTCCAACAGGGAGAAATAACCCTGAGAGTCAATGATGATGAGTTTAAGTTGAACGCTATTAAAGCCATGCAGCATCCTGACACATCAAAAGACTGCATGAAAGTTGATCTTATTGACTCTTTGGTAGAAGAGATCAACATGGCTGAGAGTCTCGAATCAGAGTTGGAAAACATCTTTAAAGATGTTCAGCCTGATTTAGAGGATTCAGAGGACATTAAAGAGCCTCTGAAAATTCTTCTGGAAGAAGAAAAACCTCCTAAACCCGAGCTCAAGCCATTACCACCATCCTTGAAATATGCATTTCTGGGAGAAGGTGACACTTTTCCAGTGATTATAAGCTCTGCTTTAAATCCACAGGAAGAGGAAGCACTTATTCAAGTGCTAAGGACACACAAGACAGCTCTTGGGTGGTCCATAGGTGACCTTAAGGGCATAAGCCCAGCTAGATGCATGCACAAAATCTTATTGGAGGATAATGCTAAACCGGTGGTTCAACCACAGAGACGGCTAAATCCAGCCATGAAGGAAGTGGTGCAGAAAGAGGTCACCAAATTACTAGAGGCTGGGATTATTTATCCTATTTCTGATAGCCCCTGGGTGAGCCCTGTCCAAGTCGTCCCAAAAAAGGGAGGCATGACAGTGATTCATAATGAAAAAAATGAACTGGTTCCTACAAGAACAGTTACAAGGTGGCGCATGTGTATTGACTACAGAAGGCTCAATACAGCCACCAGAAAGGATCATTTTCCTTTACCATTCATAGACCAGATGCTAGAAAGACTAGCAAGTCATGATTATTACTGCTTTTTGGACGGCTACTCAGGCTATAACCAGATTGCAGTAGATCCTCAGGATCAAGAGAAAACAGCATTCACATGTCCATCTGGAGTGTTTGCTTATAGAAGGATGCCATTTGGGATGTGTAATGTGCCTGCAACCTTCCAGAGATGCATGCTCTCTATTTTCTCTGATATGGTGGAAAAATTTCTGGAAGTCTTCATGGATGACTTCTCAGTATATGGAGACTCATTCAGCTCTTGTCTTGATCACCTGAAACTTGTTCTGAAAAGATGCCAAGAGACTAACCTAGTTTTAAACTGGGAAAAATGTCACTTTATGGTGACTAAAGGGATTGTTCTTGGGTATAAAATCTCAAACAAGGGAATAGAGGTGGATCAAGCAAAAATAGAGGTAATTGAAAAATTACCACCACCTGCCAATGTTAAGGCAATCAGAAGCTTTCTGGGGCATGCAGGATTCTATAGGAGGTTTATAAAGGATTTTTCAAAAATCGCAAAACCTCTAAGCAATCTGCTAGCTGCTGACACACCATTTGTGTTTGACACAGAGTGCCTGCAGGCGTTTGAAACGCTGAAAGCTAAGCTGGTCACAGCACCAGTTATTTTTGCACCAGACTGGACATTACCATTTGAGCTAATGTGTGATGCCAGTGATCACGCCATTGGTGCAGTGTTGGGACAGAGACATGACAAGCTTCTCCACGTCATTTATTACGCTAGTCGCGTTATAAATGATGCCCAGAAGAATTACACAACCACAGAAAAAGAATTACTTGCAGTGGTTTACGCCATTGACAAGTTCAGATCATACTTAGTAGGATCAAAAGTGATTGTGTATACTGATCATGCTGCTCT